>NC_044033.1:206708169-206824386 GCF_901765095.1 Microcaecilia unicolor
CTCTGAACTCACACACACACACACACACACACACACACACACACACACACACAAAGAATGTAGTATATAAAACTGTACTTAAAAAATCTTGCCTGTTTTGATGGGCTTAATGGCTTGTTCAAACATATTTGGGGTGCAGCCCTGAGCCAGTGAAGTTTTTTTTTGTTGTGTACACACTTAATGATTTTTAAGAAAATTATCGTGTTTTTTTTACTGTGTTAGAAATGAACATTGAACTGAATGAATACCTATGTGAAGAGAAGAGATTTTGTTGTTAGAACAAAAAAATTCTTCACGGGCTCAGGGCTGCACCCCAAATAAGAGACGCTTGAGCCAAGTGCTGAGAATTGTGTGACACACAGGATACAGTGGAGCATAGAATAAATACTGGATGGAAATATAGTTCCCATGATTTTTAAGAAAATTATCATTTTTTATTGTGTTAGAAATTAACATTGAGCTAAATGATACTTATGTAAGCATAGGACTGTATTTTCAACGAATGACTGGGAACTATATTTCTACCCAGTATTTATTCTATGCTCCACTGTATCTGTGAATCCAATATCCCAGTCATTCGTATAATGAGCACAATACTAATGCCAAAAGGGTACACAGAGACCAACTGAAAAAATTGTTTTTACCCATTCAAAGTTTTTCTGAGGAGCCAGATTTGATTAACGTTTATTGAAATTCAATAAGTTCCCAGTCATTCATTGTTAATACAGTCCTATGCTTGCATAAGTATCATTAAGCTCAATGTTCATTTCTAACACAGTAAAAAAAAATGATAATTTTCTTAAAAATCATTAAGTGTGCACACAACAACAACAACAACAACAAAAACTTCACCGGCTCAGGCACTTTCTTGCGATGGGCACCTCTCCTTCTGGAGGAGCCAGACTTAATGATTCTCACTGAGAATGTTTTCTGCGCTCATAAAAATGTTTGACTGCTAAAATCCAGAGAAATCAAAGTAATCGTTGCACTATTAGTGCTGCCTGTTATATCCTGCCACTGCTGCCTTTTAGATGGAGCGTGTTATATCCTGATATCAAATGGAGAAGAGCCCAGTATACCTTTCCAAATGGATTTGTAATTAAAAGAGGAGGAAAAAGACCTCAACACACCCTGACGGGTCTTTGGCTGGGGTTGTCTATTTCATCTTGGGTCTTAAAAAACCTCGTGATATAAATTTTATATCTTTAGTCATCACTTAATTTTAGATATATCATTTAATTTAAATCAAAAAAAATTTTTGAAACTTTTTTTGACATTCAATCCACACTCTAATTCGTGTTCATATGTCACTACTCAATTTTATAGCACAACAGTCATGAGAATTAGTACTGTGCGTTTTATCCTGTTACTGCTACCTTTTTGATCGCCGGTGTTATATCAATGGGCTTCAAGATGCCAGAACAGCATCTTGCTCTCTTTTACTTCGCTGTGCAGATCACCGACCGTGTATACTGAGGCTTCAGTTACGACCGTGCCTATAAGACGCTGTGCCCGGCTGTCCTCGCTCATTATTATTATTATTATTCCTCGGAAGACAAAAAACTCTAACCTCCGCTCTGTGCAATGGCAACAATTGACTTAACGATTCTCGTCTTTTGGCGAAACCTTCGTATACAAATTGATCGGAGGTTCAACTTCCCTTTCTTCATGAATAATATTTTCTTACGACTCACCATCTCGAGAACACTGGTGCAAATGAGCATGAGCAGCACTGGAGCTATTGAATAAATTAATGGTTCGCATGAGAAACTCTGGAATTACTGAACAAATCCTAATAAATTAATGACTCGCTTGAGAAACTCTGGAATTATTGAAAAAATCCTAATAAATTAATGACTCGCCTGAGAAACTGTTGACTTATTGAATAAATCCCGAGAAAGAAATCACTGGCATGAGCAGCAACTTTTCTTCTCTTGTAAACTGTTAAGCGGCGTTTCCCTCCCAATATTGCTTGATCGAGTGCTTTTTAACATGTCCTTATTATCTGCATTAAAGTCTCCCTTGCTTACACGGGTCTGTGTCTGTTTTCTTTGTCTCTGTTGTTTATTATAGGGCGAGGACTCCTTTTCCTGAAAGTTGAACGGAGGACATGTGGGCTCATGATGCTGCTTAGCGTAAAGCACTGAGGAGCCTTTTTACCAAGCAGTGGTAGGGCTTTCGCACGGGTAGCAGGTGGCAAAACCACACTCCGGAGTTTGCCCCGTGCCATTCACTGCCTGATTACTGCTGGGTTCGATAGAAAAAAACCCACTCAGAGGTTTTATTCATTACTCTGAACTACTGTAATAACTTTGGGATCTGGGAGTGGTCACCCTGCCGTCTCTGGCTTCTCTCCTCCCCTTCCATTTGTCCTTGTCAACTTTTCAAGGGAATCTGCAATCGATTGCTGTATTTTGCTGTTGAAACCAAGGGTCATAAAGTCGGAATTAATATAAATTGAAATCCCAAATGGTTTTTTTTTAACCGTCGCAATTATGTCTCCGGGTGATAAAGCTCTTCTTTCCTCTTCCCCTTCGGAATTGGCTCTAATCATGGCGGAGACGTGGTGATTCCTTTCCATTGACTGATAGGGGCTGTGTACGGGGGGGGGGGGGGGGGGGGGGGGCGGGCTCCTCTACTCAATTTTAACTCTAGTTTTAAAGAAATGTAACCAATTTCAGGATTTGGAATGACAATTAATTTTCTTCCAATTCAATTTTAAAAAAGAGGCTACTGTGATCTGACCAAGGTATTGGGGTCCAATGAGAATCTGAGATGAAAAAAGTAGTTGGGTCTGTAAATTTAGTTGCTAATATATCTAATTGATGATCTTTAATATGAGAGGACATTCCGTTGAAAAGCGAGAATTGCCAAACATTAAGGGATTCTAGGAAATTCTTGGTGTATTGGTTGGTAATGTTGCAAGATGTAAATTAAGATCTCCAACCATAATGATATTATCATTATTAATACATGCATTGGAGATGAGTTCGGTAAGATCAGCCTCAAGTGAGTTCCAACAATTAGGAGGACAATATAACATTAGGAGGCAGATAGGTTTAAATAAAGAATGGCAAGAAACAGAACAAGTAGCAATTTCCAGATTTGGAGATTGAAATTCAGAGATCGTTTTTACCTCAAATAAAGATTTAGAGATGATAGCTAAACCACCTCCCCCCCCCCCTTTTTTTTTTTTTTTAGCTCTAGGGAAATGAAGAACGGAATAATTGGGTGGCCATACATCTACAATAACAGGGTCATCTTTTGCCTGTAGCCAAGTTTCAGAGATTAGAACAAAATCAAATTGAACATCAGTTATCCAGTCTTTAATAATTACAGCTTTGTTAACAACTGATCCAGCACTGGCATAACCTATAGACAGAGAAAAATAAGAACAAGTAAAGTTGCTGACAGTGGGACTTTAATCAAATGGCGGAGCCTTTTTTAATGTGATGTTTAGTAGAAGACACAATGTTCGGATCCTTGTGATTCAAATAACTAGAAGCAAAAGTAGAAGGATTCCTTTCGTGATAAGTTGGTAAACAATAAGGATAATAATATCTCCTAGGATATAACACTGGGGTAGCAAAATAGGAATCAAACCCATTAGTAAAATGAATTAAATGTCTAGACAGAATGAGAAAAAAACTAACCAATATAGCAAAACTCTTAGCATTCTTTAAGGAATACAAGCACTCAACATGTGGAAGCAGGAATGACCGAAAGCAGCTTTGAGCTCAGTCAGTAACACTGCAGCGATTTTAACAGCAGATCCACATTGCTCAGTTTAAATTTCACAACACAGCAACTGCTCCCACTGTGAAAGCATTTCTTTGGTTAACCTCCAGCTGCTAGTTTTCTGCATGAACTTTATTTATTTATTTATTGCATTTGTATCCCACAATTTCCCACCTCTTTGCCGGCTCAATGTGGCTTACAATATAACATGAATAGTGGAAATATATAAGGAAGCATACATTTAGTATAACAGAGGGGTCTTGGGTAACATGATAATGATGGATCATAATGGTAGATTAACAAGTAGAAAAGCAGTTCTGAATATAAGTATAGGAGTTCATATTTGTTGGTCTTTGTGGTATACTTTGCTAAAGAGATGGGTCTTCAGTATTTTGCGGAAGTTAGTTATTTCATAGATCGTTTTTAAGTTGCACGGCATCGTGTTCCAGAATTGCGTGCTCAGGTAGGAAAAGTTTGACGCATGCGTTAGTTTGTATTTTAGACCTTTACAGTTGGGGAAGTGAAGTTTAAGGAATGTGCGGGATGATTTTTCAGCATTCCTGGGTGGTAAGTCTATCAGGTCTGACATGTAGGCTGGGGCATCTCCGTGGATGATTTTGTGAACTAGGGTACATATTTTGAACGTGATGCGTTCCTTGAGTGGGAGCCAGTGTAGTTTTTCTCGCAGGGGTTTAGCACTTTCATATTTTGTTTTACCGAATATGAGTCTAGCTGCAGTGTTCTGAGCTGTCTGAAGTTTCTTGATTATTTGCTCTTTGCAGCCAGCGTATAGTGCATTTCAGTAATCTAGGTGACTGAGTACCATTGATTGTACTAGGTTACGGAAGACTGTCCTGGGGAAGAAAGGTCTCACTCTTTTTAATTTCCACATCTTCTTGGTTGTGTTTTTCGCGTGATTCTCAAGTGTTAGGTGTCGATCAATGGTAACTCCAAGAATTTTTAGGGTGTCTGAAATTGGGAGATTCAGTTTTGGTGTGTTGATGGTAGTGAATTTGTTTGCTTGTGTTATGTTGCAAGGTGAGTATTAGGCATTGGGTTTTTTCTGCATTGAGTTTCAGCTGAAATGCGTCTGCCCATGTGTGCATGATGTGTAGACTTTGATGTCGTTGGAAATTTCCTTTAGATCTTGTTTAAATGGGATGTAGATCGTTACGTCGTCTGCGTATATGTATGGGTTAAGGTTTTGGTTTGATAGTAGTTTCGCCAAGGGTATCATCATTAAGTTGAATAAGGTCGGTGAGAGGGGGGATCCCTGTGGAACTCCGCATTCAGGTATCCATGTAGCTGATGTAGTCGAATTAGATGTTACTTGGTATGATCGTGTGGTTAGGAATCCTTTTAATCAATTGAGGACATTGCCTCCAATTCCGAAGAATTCGAGGATATGTAGTAGTATTCCATGATCAACCATGTCGAAGGCGCTAGACATATCGAATTGTAGAAGTAGATTTCTTATTTTAGAAATCTTTTTGTCTTTTGTTTACTCAAATAGAATGATAAAAAAGTCCAGCACTTAGCTGACACCCTGATGAAGGTCTTTTTCCTCGTGTTTTAATTACAATTTCATAGTGAATGTACACAACTGGAAATTTAGATTAGGCTCTTCTCCATTTGATATGTTTTTCTATCGTTTATTAGTACTGTGAGTTTTATCCTGCTACTGCTACCTTTTCGATCGTCCGTGTTATATCCTTGGGCTTCAAGATGCTTGAAAGGCATCTTACTCTCTTTTGCTTCGCTTTGCACATCACCGACTGTGTACACTGAGGCTTCAGTTATGACCGTGCATATAAAGACGCTGTGCCCGGCTGTCCTTGCTCATTATTATTACTAGTAAAAAAGGCCCGTTTCTGCCGCTGATGAAACAGGCCCTAGCCAGCACCGGACTCCCTTCCCCTCCCCTTACACTTGTCTTCCTGGTGGTCTAGAGGTACCTGTTCGGTCGGGGCAGGAAAGAAAGCCCCCTCTTTCCTGGCCGTAGCAGTGCTGCTAGCTTCCTTGCTGCATCGTTTGGGAGTCCGGCTCTCGGCGTTTCAAAATGGCCGCTGTGAGTTGAGGTCTCGCGAGGCAGCTTCAACTCTCGGCGGCCATTTTGATTGGCTGAGAGCCGGACTCAGACACAATGCAGCCGGGCAGCTAGCAGCAGCGCTCCGGGGAGGAAAGCGGGGGTTCCTTCGTTCCTGCCCGAGCAAACAGGTACCGCTAGACCACCAGGAATAGTGGCTTAAGGGGATGGGAGGTAAGGTGATGAGGGGAAGAGTGTGGTACCGGGGGCGGGCCGGTACCTTGAAAGGGGCGGGGCGATGTGGTGAAAGGGGCCGGGGTGATGGGCACGTCGTCGTTTGTGACTGGGATTTGTTGGAAGGGGAGGAGTAGGGAAACACTGCTCCCCGTGCGTTGATTTCCCTTGTTGTCGTGTTCCGCCCTCGACGTCATCACGTGTGACACGAGGGCGGGGCATGCAGACATGGTGAGTGTTGTGGCTTCACCACCATGAAGTTACGAACCTGTGTGTGAGTGCCTGCAGTGATGTCAGTGTCCTCAGAACGTTGAGGGTGCGTTTTATTATAGTAGATTATTCCTCCGAAGACAAAAAACTCTAATCTTCGCTCTGTGCAATGGCAACAATTGACTTACAATTCTCGTCTTTTGGTGAAACCTTCGTATACAAATTGATCGGAGGTTCAACTTCCCTTTCTTCACGAATAATATTTTCTTACGACTCACCATCTCGAGAAGACTGGTGCAAATTAGCATAAGCAGCTCTGGAGCTATTGAATAAATTAATGACTCGCATGAGAAACTCTGGAATTATTGAATAAATCCTAATAAATTAATGACTGCCATGAGAAACAAATTATTGAACTAATGACTGGCGTGAGAAACTCTGGAATTATTGAATAAAGCCCAATAAATTAATGACTCGCCTGAGAAACTGCTGAATTATTGAATAAATCCCGAGAAAGAAATCACTGGCATGAGCAGCGACTTTTCTTCGCTTGTAAACTGTTAAGCGGCTTTTCCCTCCCAATATTGCTTGATCGAGTGCTTTTTAACATGTCCTTATTATCTGCATTAAAGTCTCCCTTGCTTACACGGGTCTGTGTCTGTTTTCTTTGCCTCTGTTGTTTATTATAGGGCGAGGACAAAAGTAATAGATATGTTTACAAGAAGTGAACAAGCATCATATAATACTGTAATGGTATCAGTTTATTACTGAAATATGTAGCATATTTGCTGGATTATATATACACCAATATATTTGTGTATCTTTTAAAAATATATATTTGACACGGCAGCAGAGAGAATAGTTTCATTTCAAGCCCCTCTCTCTCCATTCCTTTTTCTGGGAACTTCTGAGAGCAGGGATAGTTAATCACAAACACTTAACAAACACAAAAGAGCTTCCTCTGCCCTCCCACCTAACAAAAGATGGACTAAGGTGGACACCTGAATAAAACAAAGAACTCAGGAGAAGCATAAACAGGACATTTGCTTGTCAAAGGTATACCTGCCCCTCCCATCAGCTTTCAGACATGTGTAGAAAGGAAGGACTTGTAATGTGTATCTGCCCCAGAGACTGAGCAGGACATCAAAAGAAAATCCAGACTGTAAGTCTCGTGATGTCATAAGACATGAGACCAAGATACCACAATGCTTTGCAAATGCTCAGGGGTCGTGTGCAAAAAACCAGGAAGCCAGCAAAGATCCACATGGCATATCCTCCTGCAGCTTGCAAGGTATAAAAGCAAAAGCTGTTTCCCCAAGACTCAGATTCTCTTCACTGCAAGCAACTCAGATTCTCATCAACTGCCAGCAAGTCAGATTCTCTTCAGCTGCAAGCAACTCAGATCCATTCACTGCAGAAGCCCTCCTGTCCTAACCATGTGCTCATCAATCAGCTGGACCACAGCATGCTTGTAACAAGGACTTGTAAGTTAACCTACCTGCTACTTTGTTCTATTTTATGCACAGATTACCTGTAAAGATTCCTTAAAACCTACCTCTCGTGTGCAATTGTATATTAAATCAACCTTTTTGAAGCTAAAAATACGGTCTCTTTGTGTTCTGAGTATACTTAATTTATTTAATTTATTGCAATTATCACCTTTGGTGATTGGTGGAGAAATCAATATAAATACAGCACCTGCTCTTAAATTATAAGCAGTGGCGAGTTGCTCTAGAGCTATTTTCCCCAAATTAAATCATTTCTTGTAACATATTAATTGGTGGAGAACGGGGACAGGTATTCTGTGCGAGTAGAATACGGTAGCAGTGTTCTTAAATTATATTTTTGTATTTTGCTGCTTTATAGAGAACTGAGTATCAGGTTTCATTAATTAAATTTCCGAGTGATAAATTGATAAGGTTTTCAGGGCATTTAGAATATTTAGAATGCTGTGCTGGATGGATGTTTGGTCTTATTTAGGTACTTATGCACTCATGTACTTTATGTATTTCATAATCAAATCTTTAGGCATGCTCTGGCATAAAATAAAAAACAATTTTGCAGTTTCTTTTGAGAAGGACATAGATAACCCCACTTTGCCTAAGCAATGCGTAGAATCCTCTGGCCCTAATCCTTGGACCCATAATGTAACTGAAACAAAATGTGATTTATATTCAATTAAGGAAGGGAGCAAGAGAATTTCTGCATGCACTTGGTTAATGTGGACCATATATAAGAAAGCCTTAAGGGAACATGCAGAATTGAATGAGAAATTACTAGCCAAAGAGAGAGAATGTATGCAGATAGAGAATGAAAAGGAGTTCTTAATCACAATGACTAGTTGCTTAAGTTATCAAGTAGATTCTCTTAAACAGCAAGTCTAACAGCAGGTAGCTCAAGAAAATCAGATGCAGACCCAAATTTTAGCTTTAGAGATGCAGGCCAGCCAGGTTCCAGACTTGAAGCATTTAATCAGAGAATTAACACTGCAGATGCCCCCAATAGATGAGAATATTGATCATGTACAGGATTCACATTTGCAGGGGTCAGCCTTTACGGGTCTCCCATGTGCTCCTCCAGACCCAAATACAGCTACAGCCATGCCTGTTTCAGCTATGGTAACAGTATCACAGTCCACACCCATAGCAGGAGGTTCAACTAGAACCATTAGTTCTCAGACCCCCTCACAGCATCCAAAACCTCAGCACATATATGCACAACCTGTTCTGCAGTCTAATTTAAATGCTCATGATTCAGCTCCTCAGCACACAGATGCACCACCTGGGCTGCATTCTGATCTAAGCTCCCATAGAAGGGAACCTCTAATAAAGAAATCAGCTCCTCAGTATGTAGCTACTGAAAACCGCCAGCAAGCATGTGACATTTTAAACTCTCATGTAGCCTTGCAGATATTGCAGATAGCTAACAATAAAAAGAGAAATTTGCCGCCAGATAAACAGAAACTTATAACTGCAAGTCCTGCTGGACCAGAAACTGACATTCTGTCAGCCCTTCCTGCAATTTAAAACCTAAAACATGAGGAGACGCGTCCAGCCTGGACTGGACTTCTCCACAGCATGACCCACTCTGCAGATGGCAGGGAAATCCAGGTGCTAATTTTTAAAAATATGTTGGACAGGAAAATAGAAAACGTTTTTGCTAAGAATTAAAAATGTAGCTTCTATTGTTCTTTTAATTAAAAATGTAGCTTCTATTGCTCTTTTGAACATTTAAGATTTAGTAATGTCTCTTTGCAATAAGTCAGATTTAAAATGTCTCTCTGTGATAGCTTCTGTTGTAATTTGTTTTTGATATAATATTGTATAAGGATTTAGAAATGTCTTTTTTCTGATGAGTGACTCCCACTGGAGTTGAAACTAAAATACTGGGTTAGAAGTTTTAAAATGCCTCCTTAAACACTGCTAAAGCAGATAAATATGGTAACCTTTTACCACACTCATTACCTATAAAAGGTTTCTCTCTGAAAAATAAAAAGTTTCTCTCTGAAAGGTAGTTCATGGCACTATACCATGACTCTGTTTTTGTTTATTTGGTCAATGATTAAGTAAATATTATTGCATAGGATTGATAGGAATAATTATTTTCCTTTTGTGTATTATTATGATAATTGCATACATATGTCTTTCTTGTTTCTAATGAAACAGTAGTATAATAGCTCCACATTTAAACCCTTGCTTATGTATCACTGCTGTGAATACCTCAGTTAGCCTCTGAGATAGAGAATATAGGGAAACATTAACAGTGTCAGGATTTTCTTTGGAATGTCAAACGCTGAGAATAGTGACTGAATAGATTGTTCCACCCCATTGCGGTGGTATAAATTGGTCAATTGCGCACTCTCATGCTATTGATTTGGCTAGCATACTGGGTAAGATATCCTGTGGCACAAACTTGGGAGCAGCCTATGCCCCTGAGCAGGTGACACAAAAAGAGATGGTCTCTGGAAATAGAGCAAAATGGCACTTCTGTGGCTGAAGTCATATAAAGTGTACTTGCAATCCTATTTTAAACCAGAGCAAAGCCATACTCTGCCACCTGACTGAATGAAAGCCTAATGAAACTGACCACAGAAAACTTAACCCTAGCTACCTAAATGTAAGTCGTGAGCAAACAAAAGTAATAATGATGAGTCTTTTTGCTTATAACAGTCAATATTCCAGCTAAGGACATATTCCAAGATTCATAGTGATGTGACATAGTAGATGACGGCAGGAAAATACCTGCACGGTCCAGTCTGTTCAATGTCCATTATTAAAAGATTCACCTCTTCCAGTACACATGCCCATGTAAACAGTTCAGTACCTTTGCTATTGTTCTTTTGAAATTATGCTACTGTACTAGGTTAGAGTTGTTTTTTTAATTTTAGCTTTAATAGTTCATTTTATGGCTCCTCATTCCAATATATTAAAAATTTATTTTCACTCGGAGCCAAGAGAGGGAATGTAATGGTATCAGTTTATTACTGAAATATGTAGCATATTTGCTGGATTATATATACACCAATATATTTGTGTATCTTTTAAAAATATATATTTGACACGGCAGCAGAGAGAATAGTTTCATTTCAAGCCCCTCTCTCTCCTTTCCTTTTTCTGGGAACTTCTGAGAGCAGGGATAGTTAATCACAAACACTTAACAAACACAAAAGAGCTTCCTCTGCCCTCCCACCTAACAAAAGATGGACTAAGGTGGACACCTGAATAAAACAAAGAACTCAGGAGAAGCATAAACAGGACATTTGCTTGTCAAAGGTATACCTGCCCCTCCCATCAGCTTTCAGACATGTGCAGAAAGGAAGGACTTGTAATGTGTATCTGCCCCAGAGACTGAGCAGGACATCAAAAGAAAATCCAGACTGTAAGTCTCGTGATGTCATAAGACATGAGACCAAGATACCACAATGCTTTGCAAATGCTCAGGGGTCGTGTGCAAAAAACCAGGAAGCCAGCAAAGATCCACATGGCATATCCTCCTGCAGCTTGCAAGGTATTGTAGATCCCCTATGGGTGAGGTTTAGAGCAGATGGTAAGAGTATGTAATCACGGTGTACAGGCCCCACACTCAACACTCACCAATTGAGGAAATACAGAGAAAAATAAGGAAATTCTATATTTGGTATAGTGTGCAATTCAAGATGTTAATAAATGAATTTCCCTTGGTGATGGTTCAAATTTTACAAAGCGATGACAATATTGCACACTAGACTTGAAATTAAAATAATTTATTGACCAAAGTGTTTCTTTAAAAATTCAATATATAATTGTAATAATTTCATTAATAAAACAGCTGTTCAATTGTATTAAAATATCAAATGTAAGAGATTTGTTTTCACTTCAGAACAAACAGTAGACATTTATAACCTGCAACATTTTTTCTCAACATTTTTTCTAACTTTCAGAAAATGTGTACACCTACAATAAATAGCCTCCCATCTACTGACATCTTTCACAAAACAAGTCAGATAAGTAGTACAGTTGTTTATATTCTCTATTCTTCAAAATTTACTTTAACCAGAAAATCTTAGTGAAGAAATTGATTCTTTATCTCAATTTTTCTCTTTAAGGATCAAACCTCCTCCACTTGGATATGAAAACACTTCTATACCTTCAGGTAAGTATTTTTAGTCTCTGAACCACTGTAGATGTTTGTACTTAGCTGTTTTGTAGACCTTTCTTGTATGGTGTTAACTTTGGTCTTTCTTTAACGTTGGTGCACTTGTTGCTTTGATGTTGCCAGTACTTTGGTTCAACGCTGCCAGTGAGCAGGAACCTGAAACTTGGATACCTACTACACTATACTTTAATAAACTCAAAAAATACAAAACCCTATACTCTAGCTATTGGCATTGGTACATAACCCCCTTATCCGCTTGCAGGGAGAATTATGTTTTTTTTTCCCTAGCTAGCTACCCCAGCCAAAGAAACGGATAATTCTGGGTCCCTATACTTTCCCTCCCATAGCTTCTTTCAGTAGAATATTTAATATGTGAGTATATTAAATTATATTTTCAATACCAGACTTCTCAATCCCTGGAAACTATTTTGACATCAGCTTGCACTGCCATCAGAATGCAGTGCAATTAGTCTTTTCCTTCAATTAGTCATGTATTTTAACATTCAGTGCAGCTTTTCACTTTCCAAACTCTTTCTTAAAATCAATCAGATTTAATAGAATTTTAAAGTGTACTGCAACCAGCACTGTTACAAAAATATTAACTGGAACACCTTATCAGATGGACCAGCCTTTTTATCACATTATAACTTTAATATCCTAGCAGGATTTATTGTGCTACTTCAATTCCAACACCAAGACTTTTCAAGCAGCCATCAATCATTTCCCTAAAGCCCCTAAACTCGCGACAGGCTTTTAAAATTAAGTAATTACTTCCAATTACATTCCTCACACTCACATACAGGCTTTATAACATTTCAAATCTGTCTTATTTTCTATTTCTGTTGATGGCTCTCTCATTCTCCCTGTCTCCTCAGCTCGAAACCTTGGGGTCATCTTTGACTCTTCTCTCTCCTTCTCTGCTCATATCCAGCAGACCGCCAAGACCTGTCGTTTCTTTCTTTACAACATCCGTAAAATCCGCCCCTTTCTTTCCGAGCACTCTACCAAAACCCTCATCCACACCCTTGTCACCTCTCGTTTAGACTACTGCAATCTGCTTCTTGCTGGCCTCCCACTTAGTCACCTCTCCCCTCTCCAGTCGGTTCAAAACTCTGCTGCCCGTCTCATCTTCCGCCAGGGTCGCTTTACTCATACTACCCCTCTCCTCAAGACCCTTCACTGGCTCCCTATCCGTTTTCGCATCCTGTTCAAACTTCTTCTACTAACCTATAAATGTATTCACTCTGCTGCTCCCGAGTATCTCTCCACACTCGTCCTTCCCTACACCCCTTCCCGTGCACTCCGCTCCATGGATAAATCCTTCTTATCTGTTCCCTTCTCCACTACTGCCAACTCCAGACCGCGCCTTCTGTCTCGCTGCACCCTACGCCTGGAATAAACTTCCTGAGCCCCTACATCTTGCCCCATCCTTGGCCACCTTTAAATCTAGACTGAAAACCCACCTCTTTAACATTGCTTTTGACTCGTAACCACTTGTAACCACTCGCCTCCACCTACCCTCCTCTCTTCCTTCCCGTTCACATTAATTGATTTGATTTGCTTACTTTATTTATTTTTTGTCTATTAGATTGTAAGCTCTTTGAGCAGGGACTGTCTTTCTTCTATGTTTGTACAGCGCTGCGTATGCCTTGTAGCGCTATAGAAATGCTAAATAGTAGTAGTAGTAGTAATTTTTGTATGACAGCTGAGCATATCACTAGCACACGTCTGCTCAGCGTCAAACTCACCTCCCAACTGCCAGGCTTAGAACCCTACACAACTCTCCCCCCCAGCTCGAGCCATAAGCACGAGCTTAACACATTCCAAAAACCCCCAGCACACAAACACAGCACTTTTAAATTAATACTGACCCATTTTGCACATATACATATAACCAGCGCTTTAAACAAATGTAAACTTTAATACCTTAAGGCTCCTATAGCCTGCAAATCTTCCTTTTCCTTCCCTGCACGAGCCTTTTGCCAGCTCCGTGCACGAGGTAACAGCTGGCTCGTGTCCTCTCCTGCACCCGGCTCTCTGCACTTCCCGGCGCGTGCAGCACTGCCTTCATGGCTGGCCGCTTTAAAAAATAAAATCAAAACGTTGGGAGAGTGCACCGGAGCACTTCCCCACTGCCTCCGGTCCCACTCCAGTCTTTTTCCCTCTTCGGAACCGGCTCTGCGGTTAAAAGGAGCCGGTTCCCTTTAAGATTAAAAAAAAACTCGGGCCCTGCGTCAAACAGGCGTCTGATGTCATTACGTCAACGTCGGATGCCGACGCAGGGCCGAAGAGAACCCAGACTCCTCCCAAGGCTTTTCTCTCTCTCCTCCGCCCCTCACCACGCGGCCTCGCGGTGGCGCGCCACTCGCGCCTACCGCGATTACTACTGCCGCTGTCTCTTCCCTTCCCCAGGCCTTGCTCCAGTCCCAAATCGGGACTCAAAACGCTGAAGCAAGCCTGGGGAAGCCCCGAATCGTGCCAGCCACCATCCTGAATGGCCAAAACCGGCCCGAAAACATCGGACCCGCACAGGGTCAAAGGAATCAGTCGGGGCACCTCAAAACCAGCCCCGAAGCCCAACGAAACCCCGGAGCCTAAGGTAAACCCCTTAAAGGGGCGCACTTTAATTTTATATATATATATATATATATTTTTTAATCCTTTACAGTATAAAAGCAAAAGCTGTTTCCCCAAGACTCAGATTCTCTTCACTGCAAGCAACTCAGATTCTCATCAACTGCCAGCAAGTCAGATTCTCTTCAGCTGCAAGCAACTCAGATCCATTCACTGCAGAAGCCCTCCTGTCCTAACCATGTGCTCATCAATCAGCTGCACCACAGCATGCTTGTAACAAGGACTTGTAAGATAACCTACCTGCTACTTTGTTCTATTTTATGCACAGATTACCTGTAAAGATCCCTTAAAACCTACCTCTCGTGTGCAATTGTATATTAAATCAACCTTTTTGAAGCTAAAAATACGGTCTCTTTGTGTTCTGAGTATACTTAATTTATTTAATTTATTGCAATTATCACCTTTGGTGATTGGTGGAGAAATCAATATAAATACAGCACCTGCTCTTAAATTATAAGCAGTGGCGAGTTGCTCTAGAGCTATTTTCCCCAAATTAAATCATTTCTTGTAACATATTAATAACCAATAAATTGCCCAAATAGTTTCCAAAACTAAAGTAAGAACAATAAACCAAAAGCAATAAAGGAAACCTAACAAAAAATAAACCTCTATTTTTAATGGAAACATTGAACTCGAGCTTGTTTTGGGGATAATGTGAGATATAAATAAATATCGGGACTTTATGTAATAACCATCTTCAATATTGCAAGTTATTCAGGGGGGTCTTTTACTAAACCGCAGTAGCGCTTTTAGCACGCGCTAACCGCTAGAGATATCCATAGGAAAATAGGGGCATCTCTAGTATTTAGCGCACGCTAAAAACACTACCGCCGCTTAAAGACGCCCTCAATGGCAGCTTCTATAAACAGTTTAATCCTGTCTCCCCCCGACTGTTCCACTATAAACTGGGTTCACTTCTACTGCTGCTACTGGGACTAGAAACAGCGTGCAATGCTTTCCCAATTCCTATCCCCGGACAATTCCTTTGCAAGCAGTGAAAAAAAAATAACGCTGCTGTGCATAGTTCGTTTATAAAGCAGTGGACAATTCCACCGCTCTCCCTACTAATCTTAGGCTTCTCTGGAACAGAAGGTTGATAATGGAGGGGGGGGGGGGGTCTTCAGTGGGGCTTCTTGCTGTAAGAGGCTTTACTGTAAGAGGAAGCGGCTGATAACAGGGTGAGGCACGGGAACATTAACGTTAACACCTTGGCTTAGATCCTGCTACAGTTACCTTAGATCGCGCGTTTTATATCCGATATAGGCATCAGTTACAGACCGCCGACCATAGGCGGTCAGTGGCCCAATTGTTTGGGGAAGCTAAAGGGGGCGGGGTTAGGGGTGGGGCCAGGGGCAGAACTTACCTCCATAATTGTCTGACAACACACAGAAAAAAATAAGTAAAAATAAAATAGTCACAATTAATACCTTTTTTTTTTTATTATTATTTTATTTATTGGTATAAATCATTATTTCACTACAAATTATGAATATGCAATAGGCATTAACAACAGGGAAAAAAAAATAAAAACAAGAAATTACATTCAAAGCCAGTTCGTCCACAAATAAAGAAACATTGGTTCCAAGAATCAAGAAATATAAGTATAAGTAACAAAAAACAATTAATCCCCACCAGTTGCTACCTCAGGGTTACTGATCCCAGCCTGCATTTTATGGAAGGCACACCACATTCATATCTACTCTAGCATCAAGAAATTCTTTTAACTGTTTAGGGTCAACAAATTGAAACTGTTTGCCCTCAAGCATTAAGTTACATATACAAGGAAATCGTAGTACAAAGTTTATTCCCAATGCCAACACTCTAGGACGCTGTTCCAAAAAGGCCTTGCGCCTAGCTTGTGTGGGCCATGAGAGGTCAGGAAAAACACGAACCTTTGAACCCATAAACAGGTTTTCTAAGTGTCTTAAGGAAAGTCTTAGTATTGCATTGCGGTCGGGTTCCAAGACAAAAGTAACAAGCATAGTAGTCCTCTGGGTAATAATCTCCAATGAACTCTCGAGGAATGAAGTTAAATTCATTCCATCCCCCACCATTGGGGGGTTTCCATCTCCCCCCTGTGGGTTCCAGATGTAATAGGCCCGTGTTATGGGGGGCAATGAATCCTTGTCCATTCCAAGAATGTCCACCATATATTTCTTAATCATTTCAACAGGTGAAATCAGGGGAGACTTAGGAAAATTTAGAAACCTAAGATTAAGTCTCCGAATCTGATTCTCCAGGTATTCTGTTCGTTTATGGAGAAAAACATTATCCTTAACCAAAGCAGTCTCTAAAGTTCCCATTTCTTGTAATTTAGTATTCAAATTTTCCAATTTCAAGGCCTGCTGCGCAGATACCTGTGCTTGGAGTAACGCAGCTTCAGAAATGGTTCTTATATTGTCAGTATTTTCTTTTAATGTAGGTTGCATGGAGATTTGAATATTATGTACCATATCCCATAGTGACTCTAATGTCACAATTGCTGGTCTAGTCACGCCAGAAATTCCAGGAGGGGATTGAATTTGAGCACCAACTTCAGATAATTTAGAAACAATTTCCAAAGGAAATACCTGTAAAGCTGATTGAAAAAGTGTTTCTTTCAGTTGGGGATCATTTTCTATCGCCGCAGTCCTTCCCTCGAGCAGGTTAGGTTGAACGCCTTCATTCTCCCTCCCTGCTTGGGCTATCGGCAATTCCCTTCCGGGTTGAGGCGGAGCAATGCGCTCTACAGGGCTCAGAGAAGCCCCGTTAGCGCTCTCAATCGACGCCGATGCGTCGAGAGCGGCAGAGGGGGTCAAAGTTCCCCGAGGTCCCGGTTGCTGCTTTGGAAATTGCAGAGTCATCTGCCGCAGCGCCGAGGGCGTCCCAGGAGCCGAGGAATGCTCCCTAACTTTCCCCCTCCGTTTCCCCAACGAGGAGGACACAGAAACAGCGAAAACAGCAAAAAAAACTACAAAAGACCTCAGCAGCAAACTCAGGTGCGTCCGGTCAGAGCGCCATCTTGGAACCTCCCACCCACAATTAATACCTTTTATTAAATTTAGATATTAGATATGTATCATATGTCAAAGAATAAAGTGGTTGCTCAAAGCATATACTAACCACAATCGCTCAACTGCAAAACACTATGCACAACTTTGTGCAAAAACACACTCAGAACCTTACTGTACCATAAATATTACACTGGGCAGACCTAATACACCAATATACCACCCATATGGAAAATGCAGACCGTCAACAATATGAAACAAGGGATCATAATATCATAATTCTCATGTAGAGCCACAAAACACCCTTTTAGGGTGGATAGTGTTCACAATGAACTCCTTTTATTAACGACCATATGTAGATCCTTCAAGAGGTAGTGTGTCATGATTTAGGCTCTACACCCTTTCTGATGTTTTGTTGCCACCTCAGTAAGGCCAACACACAGAGGGGCATAATCGAACAGAAACGCCCATCTCCATGGGCGTTTATCTCCGAGAACGGGTCCGTGAAGGGGCGGGGCGGATCGTATTTTTTAAAAGAAAAAGACGCCCATGTTTTATTAGTCAAGGTGTGAGCTGGGCGTTTTTGCTTTTCAGCGATAATGGAAAATGAAATCGCCCAGCTCAAAAACGAATAAATCCAAGGCATTTGTTCGTGGGAGGGGCCAGGATTCGTAGTGCACTGGTCCCCCTCACATGCCAGGACACCAACCGGGCACCCTAGGGGGCACTTTTACAAAAACCAAATAAAAGGTAAAAGAGCTCCCAGGTGCATAGCACCCTTCCCTTGGGTGTTGAGCCCCCCAAATCCCCCTCAAAACCCACTGCCCACAAGTCTACATCATTACTATAGCCCTAAGAGGTGAAGGGGGGCACCTACATGTGGGTACAGTGGGTTTGGGGGGGTTGGACGACTAGTAGCATTAAGCAGCACAATTGTAACAGGTAGAGGGGGATGGGCCTGGGTCCACCTGCCTGACGTCCACTGCACCCCCTAACAACTGCTCCAGGGACCTGCATACTGCTGCTTGGGAGGAGGGTATGACATTTGAGGGTGAAAGTAAAAAGTTGTGAAACATCATTTGTTGTGGTGGGAGGGGGTTAGTGACCACTGGGGGAGTCAGAGGAGGTCATCCCCGACTCCCTCTGGGGGTCATCTGGTCATTTAGGGCACTTTTTGGGGCCCTATTCGTCAAAAAACAGGGTCCAGGAAAAGTGCCCTAAATTCTAGCTACAAACGCATCCATTATCGGCGAAGGGCGCCCATCTCTGTTCGGGTGATAACCACGCCCCAGTTCCGCCTTCACCACGCCTCCGACACTCCCCCGTCAACTTTGTCCGCATCCGCGAGGGAGTGCAGTTGAAAGCGTCCAAAGGTCGGCTTTCGATTATGCCGCTTTATTTGTTTTTGTGAGAAGAACGCCCATCTCCCGATTTAGGTCGGAACTTGGGCGTTATTCTCGTTCGATTATAAGCTGGACAATCTCTCCACTGCAAAACACTATACACAAACTTGTGCAAAAACACACTCATAACCTTACCAAACCATAACAGCACTAATTCCAAGGACAGGACAAGCTACAACCTTATGTGTGGAAAAGCAGCATTATAATTACAGCCGGCTGTAAAACACCAGTACACAACCTAGTGAAACAAAAAAACAAAAAGGGCTGCAAATACTACACACTAGCAGAATACTGCATTTTGATCACACATGAAAAACACATGACACAACAGATATGAAGGCACAATACTGAACTGGAAAGTTACCTCAAGAAATTAGACTCAGCATGCAGCAATACTAGAAAAATTGAAACATACATGCAAAATATCACAGATACACATTTCCAAAAGCTGACATATTCCAATTAATAAATTCTGAATAAAATACTTTTTTCTATCTTTGTTGTCTGAGCATTTAGTTATTCTATTCGCTTTGGTCCCAGCGTCTTCTGTTTTATGCAGTGTTTTCATTTGATATTTTTTCTCTCACCATGTCCACCATCCTCTTGTGTTCTTATGCGTCCTGTCTACCACTTGTAGCTCTGTCCCTATCCTTCCTCCAGTTTCAGCATCTGCCCTTAAAATGTTCCGATCCAGCCCTTACATTCAGCAGCTTCCCATCTATGTCTTTGTCTTGCCTTGGCCTGCATTTCCCTCTCTTTTTCCCTATCCCCTGCTGTGATCAGTATTGCCCCTCTGTGTCACTAACCCTCCCCACCCCCACCCCGTCCAGTGGTGCACCTTTGTGTTCTTATTCCTTTCCCTCCATATCTCACATCTCTTGTTTCCCTGTCACTCTCCTCTCTCTTCCCTTCTTCCCCCATCCTGGGGCCAGGATGTCTCCCTGACTCCCTCTTTCTTTCCCCTCCCCACCGTTCAGTATGTCTCCCTCCTAGATCTCCAGGGTCTTTCCCCCCCCCCCATTTCTTTACCTAGTCAGTCAATCAGTCTTTCTCTTGCCCCCCACCCTCCAAGCTGATCCAGCATCTATGTATCCCTCTCGGCCTCTCCCTCTCTCTCCAGCACCTCTTCCTGTCTGTCTCTCCCTCTACTAAAGCTAACAAATGGCATTTAGCTAATGAATTTCACATTTAAAATATGATGAAACAAAACATATGGAAACTATGACCAGAAGCACAAATTCTTAAGGCATTTAAAAAACAAAAATAAAACACACACACAAAAAACTGCTTCAGAACCCAAGTGACAAACGTCCCTGCAAATTCTGAACTTCTGCCATTCATTTTAAAGCTGATTTTCCAAGTCTGTAAACTTGATTTTGCACAGCAAAGATCTAATTAAAACAACATCTATATAAAAATGTTTAAGTCAATATTTAAAAAATATATATATTTCTGTCAAGAAAATTGGTTTCAAACTTTGGGTACGAGGGCAAACAACTAACCCTTTGGTTTCAGTAGAAGCCCTGCAGATTATAGCAGACAGCAAAAGAGAATACCTTCCCCAAAATCCCATCAGATTTGCTGTTACTACACAAGTAACACAAACAGCAGCAAGTGCCACAATGATCTGAAATGAAACCCATTCCATAGGCGCCCCGTATAAGAAGCTGTGACCTTTCCTCGCCTTTTCCGCCACCGCCCACCCCCCGCTGAGCCCGCCCTCAGCTCCCCGACCTTTCCATTCCTGCCGTGGCCGCCCGGCATTTAAAACTTTTTAAGTCGCAGCGACGGCTCACCTCCGCTCCAGCCTTTCCCTTCTCCTTCTCGCTCAGTGTCCCGCCCTCTTGGAAACAGGAAATACCTCATCAGAGGAAGGCGGGACACTGAGCGAGAGGCGAGTTGGGAAAGGCTGGAGTGGAGGTGAGCCATCACTGTGACTTAAAAAGGTTAAACGCCGGGCGGCCACGGCAGGAATGGAAAGGTCGGGGAGCTGAGGGCGGACTCAACGGGGGGGGGGGGGGGGGGGCGGCGGCGGAAAAGGCGAGGAAAGGTCACAGCTTGGCTGGGGAGGCATAGAGGCATATTTTCAAAGCACTTTGGGAGGCTAAGTTCCATAGGTTTCTATGGAACTTTGGGAGGCTAAGTGCTTTGAAAATATGCCTCTTAGCCTCCCCAAGCCTCTTATACGGGGTGCCTAAGCCACCAGTTTTGCTTTAAATTCCCAGATTTTCTTGATATTATTGTCAGGGAGACAGGGTTTTGTTTCCTTTCGGTTAATTAAAGTTCAGGTACAGACAACAATTTAATCATCCTGACCGGAAGAGCTCCAACGCAAAAAAGAGGAGAAAGCTGAAGAAGTTTTGTAGCAGTGTTGCAGCTAAGTGATTGCTTGTTCGAACTTTGAACAAAAGAAGTAGTTAAATTAAAAGGTAAAAAAAATAAATTGAAATACTGTATACTTACCTTCGCATTCTTGACTGTGAGACCTGGAAGAAAAGAAAACAACACAAAGGATCAGTTCTTCACATAGAGGAACAATCTTAACATTATTAACAATAATTAAGATTTAGAAACTTAAAATACTTATCTGATATATTGATTGAAAGCATTTAGATCCAAGCTGTTAGGATTGATTGCTGTTAGAGAAAATAAATAAAATCCACGTTAATCCATGAAAGAAATTGAAATGCTGACATAATTTTAAGTTAGTTTTAAATAAATTTTAATTTGTAACAATTTCCTTGATATGGTAAAGGCTCTGATCATTTCTTCTGTGGGGAAGAGCACTGTGACATTTTTCAGGGCCTGTTCCTTCGAGTAAACACTTATGACATCATAGTGGGGGTTTACAATATCTCCCCTCAGCCGTCTTTTCTCCAAGGTGAAGAGCCCTTGACACTTCAGCCTTTCCTCATAGGGAAGACGTCCCATCCTCTTTATCATTTTTGTCGCCCTTCTCTGTATCTTTTCTAATTCTACTATATCTTTTTTGAGATGCGGTAACCAGAATTGAACACAATATTCCAGGTATGGTCGCACCATGGACCTACTATACAAATGCATTATAATGTCCTCACTTTTGTTTTCCATTCCTTTTCTAATAATACCTAACATTCTATTTGCTTTCTTAGCCGCTGCCGCACACTGAACAGCGGGTTTCAACATATTATCAACAACGCCGCCAAGATCCCTTTTTTGGTCAGTGACTCCTAATGTGGAACCTTGCATTACATAACTATAGTTCGGGTTCCTCTTTCCTACATGCATCACTTTGCACTTGCTCACATTAAGCGTCATCTGCCATTTAAACGCCCAGTCTCCCAGTCTCGTAAGGTCCTCTTGTAAGTTTTCACAATCCTCTCGCGATTTAACAACTTTGAATAGCTTTGTGTCGTCAGCAAATTTAATTACCTCACTAGTTACTCCCATCTCTAGATCAATTATAAATATGTTAAAAAGCAGCGGTCCCCAACACAGACCCCTGGGGAACCCCACTATCTTACCCCAAAACTTTAGCTTGAAGTGCCTTGACTCCCACAGATGGCTGGTAACAGAAGCTGAAAAGCACCTCACAGTTCATCACAGAAGATTTCTGAATGGGCTTCTTTGAGGTTAAGCCTTAAATCCACCCCACCCCCATGTTGAAACAGCAGAAGTCCCCTGGGATAGTACCTCACGTTGATCTGTCATAGCCTGTGCATCTCCAGCTGTATCTTAGGTTTCCTCCTCCATCAGTCCTGCACCAAAAGCCATGCCGGCAGAATCCCAGATGCCAACAGGGTTGGCGTTTCTATCTCCAGGGGGCTACTGCAGGCAGCTCTCTCTTGCCCCAGGCCTGCTATATCATCCTTATCCATCCTAGGCAGCTGGCCTTCTGCCTGTGTTACACAGTCTGCTGGGGACTGTGACAAAAGTGGCATTGTGCAACTCAAGGGTGGGAGGAATATCTGGAGGTTGATAAGGAAAAAGAATTGTTTAGATATACAGTGCAATCCGTTTAAGTGCAAGGGTCTGGGACCAAAGAAATACATGCAATTAACCGAAGCGTGCACTTAACCATTGTGACCCAAAGAAGCTTGACATCTGATAAACATATGTCAAGTACTATTTATTATACGTACAAACTGACGTTAGGCTTACTTGAAGTAATCAGTCATAGTCCTCTGTACACTCTTGTGTCTATGAGTTCCATAGACTACGTCTGCCAGACGGTAAAAACTGTCATAGCACTGACATCCAGTGGCCTCCAGATAGGCCCGCACGGTGTTGAGACTCTCCAGCGTTCTTGCAAAAGTGACAGGAGGTTGTTGAATTTCGTCAGCATGTGCCTCGCTGCTCATTTCATCATCTGTTTCATCATGCGTGTAGGCGCATATCTCGACATCAGTGCTGTCATCAGCTGTTTGTAGATTGTAATCAACAGCTACGTAGTGATGAAACTCCTCTGCAGTAACACAGGCTGGGATGTCAATAGCCTGTTCATCTGATGTGTTTGCAACAGCTGCATCTGTTTCGTCTCTCTCCGCATCCCTAACAAAGCTTACCCGCTTGAAGCAGTTCACAATGGTTGCCTGTGTAACATGATTCCAGGCTTCTTTCTGCATATGTAGGGAATCCAACAGTGATAGATTACGAGCCAGTTCAACAGCACGTTTATCCTTGCCAGTCTGGTCATCCATAATGCTCTTCAGACAACGTAGCACAACTACTTATCATTTCTATAGTGCTACTAGACGTACGCAGCGCTGTACACTTGAACATGAAGAGACAGTCCCTGCTCGACATAGCTTACAATCTAATTAGGACAGACAAACAGGACAAACAAGAGATAAGGGAATATTAAAGTGAGGATGATAACAGAAGGGTTCTGAACAAGTGAATAAGGGTTAGGAGTTAAAAGCAGCATCAAAAAGGTGGGCATTTAGCTTAGATTTGAAGACGGCCAGAGATGGAGCTTGACGTACTGGCTCAGGAAGTCTATTCTAGGCATAAGGTGCAGCAAGATAAAAGGAACGGAGTCTGGAGTTAGCAGTGGAGGAGAAGGGTGCAGATAAGAGAGATTTACCCAGTGAACAGGGTTCTCGGGGAGGAATGTAGGGAGAGATGAGAGTGGAGAAATACTGAGGAGCTGAAGAGTGAATGCACTTATAGATCAATAAGAGGAGTTTGAACTGTATGCGGAAACGGATAGGAAGCCAGTGAAGTGACTTGAGGAGAGGGCTAATATGAGCATAATGACACTGGCGGAATATTAGTCGTGCAGCAGAATTTTGAACAGATTGAAGAGGAGAGAGATGGCTAAGTGGGAGACCTGTGAGAAGCAAGTTGCAATAGTCTAAGCGAGAGGTGATAAGAGTATGGATGAGGGTTCTGGTAGTGTGCTCAGAAAGGAAAGGGCAAATTTTGCTGATATTATAGAGAAAGAAACGACAGGTTTTAGCAGTCTGTTGAATATGTTCAGAAAAGAGAGGGAGGAGTCGAAGATGACCCCAAGGTTACGAGCTGATGAGACAGGAAGGATGAGAGTGTTATCCACAGAAATAGAGAATGGGGGAGGAGGAGAGCTATGTTGTTTGAAATTGGCTATTATGCCCTGATCCATAGGTTGGATCAGAGAGGTACTGTTTGGTGGCAGGAAGACCACCTTGACGTTAGACAGCCTGACATCATCACTGTGTGCAGCACAATTATCACAAAGCAACAAAATCTGATGCTTTTGTGCCCACATTCTAGTGTCTAACTTCTTTAGCCACTGCTTCCAAATTTCCCCAGTCATCCATGAATTTGCATTAGCCTCATATGACACAGGAAGTCACTTAACTTTCTTGAAGCAACGGGGCTCTTTCCAATGACGAGTGGTTCCAACTTCTCACTCCCATCCATATTGCAGCAAAGGAGGATCGTCAGTCGGTCCTTCAACGTTTTACCTCCTGTAGTTTCAGCTTGTTTGAATGCAAGTGTTCCATCAGGAATCGCTCGCCAGTAGAGACCGTTTTCGTCAGCATTGAAAATGTCACGAGGTGCAAACTCGTTCAAGATGGTAGGAAGAACTGAAACAATCCAATTTTCAGCACCAAAGTCATCAGCATCTTGTTTTTCACCATGCTGTTTCTTGAATTTTATGTTGTTCCTCTTCTTCCATCTTTCCAACCACCCAACAGTGGCTTTGACTTCAGTTAGTCCAAGACTTTCAGCTAGCTGATTAGCTTTCTCCATAAGCAGTGGACCACTGACAGGAAACTGTCTGCTCCTGACTTGAGAAAACCACCAAAGAAGAGCATCTTCTACCTCCTCAGCTTTTCCCGCTTGTTTTCGTTTCTGGTGTGGATTTGTATCGTTTTGCCAGTCTTCCAGAAGCTGCTCCTTCTGCTTCAAGATACATGAAATTTGACTGGGATTGACACCATATTATTATTAACATTTGTATAGAGCTGTAACGGTATCAGTTTATTACTGAAATATGTAGCATATTTGCTGGATATATATACAGCAATATATTTGTGTATCTTTTAAAAATATATATTTGACACAGCAGCAGAGAAAATAGTCTCAGTCCAAAAGCCCTCTTCCCTCCCCCTTTGGGGCCTCACCTTGCCTTTTCTCATTCCTCAAACAAAAGACTTAAGACTGCTTTAAAGTTTTAAATTGACTCTATTCCTCTGTCCTCCCACCTAACAAAAGATGGACTAAGGTGGGCACCTGAATAAAACAAAGGAAGCATAAACAGGACATTTGCTTGTCAAAGGTATACCTGCCCCTCCCATCAGCTTCCAGACATGTGCAGAAAGGAATGTGTATCTGCCCCAGAGACTGAACAGGACATCAAAAGACATTTGCCAGCAAAATCCAGACCGTGATGTCATAAGACATGAGACCAACTCAGGGGTCGTGTGCAGACATGAGACTACATTAACCATAATGCCTTGCAAAATATCCCAGACATGCACACACCATGCTTCTCTGCTAAACATTATAAAAGGCCTGGAAACAGCCCAGCTCGCTCTCTTGGGACCTGCTCCTCTTGGGACCTGCCGCTCTTGGAACCTGCCTCTCTTGGGACCTGCTCCTCTTGGGACCTGCCGCTCTTGGAACCTGCCTCTCTTGGAACCTGCTCCTCTGGAAACCTGCCTCTCTTGGAAACTGCTGCTCTCTTTGGGGTCTGCTCCGCTGAAGCCTTGCTCCTAAAACATGTGCTTACCTAATGCTGTTCATACTGTGTAACAAGGACTTGTGAGTAACAACTTTTGATCTACCTGCTACTTTGTTCTATTTTAAGCACAGATTACCTGTAAAGACCTTTTAAAACCTACCTCTCGTGTGCAATTGTAAATTAAATCAATCTTTTTGAAGCTAAAAATATGGTCTCTTTGTGTTCTGAATATATATAATATATTTAATTTATTGCAATTATCACCTTTGGTGATTGGTGGAGAAATCAATATAAATACAGCACCTGCTCTTAAATTATAAGCAGTGGCGAGTTGCTCTAGAGCTATTTTCCCCAAAATAACTCATTTCTTCCAACATATTAATTCGTGGTGAATGTGGGCAGAAAGTCTAACATATTAATTGCTGGAGAAGTGGGTAGAATTTCTTGTAACATATTAATTGGTGGAGAACGTGGGCAGGTATTCTGTGCTTATAGAATGAGATAGCACTGTTCTTAAATTATATTTTTGTATTTTGCTGCTTTATAGAGAACTGAGTATCAGGTTTCATTAATTAAATTTCCGATTGATAAATTGATAAGGTTTTCAGGGCACTACTTGAGATGTTGCACGTAATGGACATTTGGTCCCTGCCAGCGTGCCAATATTTAAGTACTTACGCAATTATGTACCTTATGTACTGTATAACAAAAATTTTAGGCATGCTCTGGCATAAAATAAAAACTAATTTTGCGGATAATTCTGAGGAAGACATACACACAGAGAAGCACACTATTCTAGGTGTACATAACCCCACTGTGCTTAAGCGATGCATAGAATCCTCGGGCCCCAATCCATGGACCCCTAGCGTAGTGGAGGACATTAGTAGCATCTCTGATATGGAGAGCAAATTCGAAAAATATTGCAATTTATATTCAATTAAGGAAGGGAGCAAGAGAATTTCTGCATGCTCTTGGTTAATGTGGGCCATGTGTGAGAAAGCCTTAAAAGAGCATGCAGAATTGAACGATAAATTACTAGCTAAAGAGAAAGAATGCAAGCAGGTAGGCACAGAAAAGGATTTCTTGCTCACAATGAATAGGTGCTTAAATTATCAATTGGACTCTTCTAGGCAGCAGATAGAACATCAGCAAGCTCAGGAAAATCAAATGAAAAACCAAATCTTAGCTTTAGAAATGCAAGCAAATCAGGTCCCAGGCCTAAAACAATTAACCAGAGAGCTAATACTGCAGACGTCCCCTATGGGTGAGAATAATACTGAAAAAATACAGGATTCTCATGTGCAGATATCAGCTATCTCAGGCCTTCCATGTGCCCCTCCAAATACAGCCACAGCCATGCCTGTTTCAGCCGTGTTAAAAGTATCTGAGGCTAGACAGCTACCGGGTGGACTCATCCAGACGATCAGTTCCCAGCCCCTCTCACAGACAGATATAGAAGTGATAGCCAGACAAATAGGCAAGATAGACCCTGACAAGTTCCCCCAAGCTTGTGTGGCATTATGGAAATTAGAACAGGAAGGGAGGATCGATACAGAGGAATTAATTAAAGTGATCCGTCTCTGTATCAAACCTGAATTTGCAGAACAGATGGAGGGAGCTATTCAATTGGCAAGACAAAGGGGTTTCTCTTTGCTAAATTTGGCAATCGCTGCGAGTGTGTCCTTCGGCATGAGAACGTTCAAGATCTTAAATACATATGTCCAGCAGGGCAAAAATGAGGGTATTGAAGATTATGTAAGGAGGGCAATTATTTTACTAATTATGACAGGGGAAGTGGAAGGAAGAGATTCCAGAAGGCAGATCCCAGGAGATCTACTAGATGTAAAAGTAGATGATGAGAGGTTGAGAGAAATTTGTCAGGGCATGCATCCTACTATTGCAAGAGCTCTCTGTTCTTGGGCCCCAGGTGAGCCTGCCTCTGCTAGGGATTTGTGCTTGAAGGCCAAAAATGTACAAAGGTATCAGCCTTACACAGTACATCCAGTGGCGGCAGCTGTACCCACTTCATACCCTGATCTAGCTCCATACCAAGACCAGGCCCCCCAGGCCCCCTCACGGCATCCAGCTCCCCAACCCAAGAATGCACCACCTGGGCTGCATTCTGACCGAAGCTCCCATAAAGGTAAACCTCTAAGAAAAAAATCCGCTCCTCTATATGTAGATAATGAAACTCGCAGGCAAGCGGTTAGCATTTTAAAAACTCATGGTGAGAACATGGCATACTGGGACCAACAACCCCTTGATGTTCTTACCGCGCGGGTGCTGCAGGTTCTCTCAGGAAACAGGGAAGAGCCCCTGTCTGTCACTATAGCCGCCTGTCTGTCACTAACACACATGGTAGCCCCATCAGCCCCTCCATTAGAAGCCTAGGATAAGGGGTCCAGCCTGAATCAGAGGGATGCACAGTGGACCCCACTCTGCAAACTGCAGTGGGACCCAGGGGGCAGACCTCTGATGTGGGTTGGACAAGGACACAGGAAAGTTTTGGCATTAGTGGACACTGGTGCCGCCGTAACACTCACTAGCTTTATACCTGCAGGATCACATCCCATAGGGCCAATAAATCTGTCCACCTTTGCAGGAGACACGAGAAGGGGGTACCAATATGGAGATGTACAGTTTAAAATAGGAGATGATACATTTCATACCACAGTAGTGCAGTGCCCTGACACATCCACTGAAGTGATAATAGGCTCTGATTTTCTACACAAAAACAACATGGTAGTGGATCTATGTAATCAGATACTATGGAAATGCCCTCACTATGAGTGGCAGAAACAAATTGATCCATATTATAAACCAAAGTGGCAGAAAATAGCAGGGATAATGCCAGAAGCAGAGCAGAGCAGGTGGAAAGAACTTTTCCCAGACCTCTGGACCACTAGTGCCACTGATTGTGGGAAAATAAAATCCTCTGTGAAAGTTAAGGGAGAATCTGTACCACCACAGAAACAGTATCCCTATCCTAGGGAAGCAATCCCTGCACTTCAGGGTGTTATATCAGATCTCATGAAACAGGGAGTAATTAGAGAAACCCAATCTCCTTTCAACTCAGCTCTTTGGCCTGTAAAGAAGGCTGATGGCATAAACTGGCGCCTCACAGTGGACTACCGAAAGATTAACAAAGGTACACAAACTATAGCCCCTATTGTTGCCTCTGCACTAGATATCTTAAGCTCCATCACCCCAGAGAGTAAGTGGTTTTCTGTAATAGACTTGGCAAACTGCTTCTTTGCTATTCAGCTTCATCCAGAAAGCCAAGACAGATTCGCATTTACATTTCAGGACAAGCAATACACATTCACCCGCCTTCCTCAAGGGTTTCATAATTCCCCTACCCTGTGCCACCTCCATGTTACACAGATGCTAGAAAAGTTGGGGGTCCAGGATAGAAAATATGTTCATTCATATGTAGATGACATTTTGATTGTGGGTTCTGACAGAGAAGAAGTTCAGGGTCGCACAGAAAGAGTCCTTGCTTTAATTCAGGAAACAGGTTTCAAGGTGAATCTGGGTAAAGCTCAATTGGTCCAACAGTCAGTTCAGTATCTAGGGACCATAGTGGGAAATGATGGGAGGCAAGCTGATACCCGTAAGGTACGTGCCTTGCTGGAAGCACCAGCTCCCCACGATGTCCATTCCTTGCGAGTCCTGTTAGGGGGGTTCAACTTCCTCCGCTCCTATATTTATCAGTACTCTGATATTGCAAGCCCCCTGTATAGGCTCCTGAAAAAGAAAAGTCACTGGGAATGGACTGAAGAGCATGAGAGAGCACTGTCTAGATTGAAAACTGCTGCAGCACAGGCTCCAGCACTAATATATCCAGACCCTGCTAAAAGCTTCACCATCAAGTTAGCCACAACCGAGACTGCTTTAGCTGCGGTCCTTCTCCAGCGTAATCAACAGGGAAAACTTTGCCCTGTGGCATATGAATCACGTAAACTGACTGATGTGGAGAGCAGGTACACTGAATGTGAAAGAGAATGTCTAGCTGCTGTTTGGGCAGTTCAGACATTCCAGCATCTCTGTGGAGAGGCCCAAATCTCTATTTGCTCAGGTCACACTCCCCTCAAGTATATAATTTCAGGTGCCCTTACTGGCTCACACATTTCAAACACAAGACTAGCACAATGGACCCTAGTTTTAATGAACAAAAGGGTTCAATTTGAAATCCAGAAAAGTCCAAGCCTTTTAGCCCATGCACTGATTGAAACTGGGTCCAATCACTCTTGCCCTTATCAAGAGAATCTGCAATCTCCCCTGCAATGTCCCTCAGCGCCCCCTGTAGAGGAGGCTAAGACTTTAGTACCACCTAGAAACATTTGGTTTACGGATGGGTCCTCCTTTTGGGACAAAGGTATACGATATACTCAGTATGCAGCCCTCAGCATAGACCAGGAAGTCCTAAAAGGTAAATCTGATAGTCATTCCTCAGCTCAGAACGCAGAAGTATTAGCTGTCCAGGCTGTATTGACTCACACATGTCCACACATAGACACTAATATATCTCATGAGTGCCTCATAACGCACCCTTTAATGATATACAGCGATAGTGATTATGTAGTACAAGCCTGTTTAGGGTGGCTGAGTCAGTGGTCTCGTAATGATTTCTGCACTGCTGATGGCAAGCCCTTGCAGCAAGGACAATTGTGGAAACGGATTGGGAATTGGTTACAGTGTCATCCAGGTAAATTAATGATACGTCATGTTAAATCACACCAGGACCCCCACCATTCCCTTGAAGCTTCTTTTAACCATCAGGTAGACATGTTGGCTTCTCAGATTTCTGCTGTCACTAGATCTGGTAAAGATACTTCTGAGCATATACCAGATCAAATATTTAGACAAGAGCTGATTTGTTTAGCCCACTCATATTTGCATGAGGGAGTAGAAGGAACCCTCAGTCGCCTTAAAGCCATGGCATCATGGCCAGGAATGAGAAAGGAAGTGGAGGATTGGGTAGGCGGCTGCCTACAATGTGCACAAGTTAAAGCAGGACAGACTAAACCAACACCACTTTTACATCAGAGAAGGGTAGGACCCTGGCACCGGTTACAAATTGATTTCATAGACAATTTACCAGTGACCAGAGAGGGATACAAATACCTTCTAGTTATTGTTGATGCTTTTAGTGGCTGGGTGGAAGCATTTCCTTGTAAAAATCATACTGCACAGACTGCTGCTAATAAACTGTTCTCTGAGGTAATTTGCAGGTTTGGCACTCCTCAAATCATCGACTCAGATCGTGGACCAGCATTTGTGGGTGAGATTTTCACAGTCCTGTTACAAGCCCTAAATATAAAACACAAGCTTCATGTTCCATATCACCCACAGAGTTCTGGGCAGGTAGAGAGAATGAACAGGACCATAAAAGAGGCCCTCAGAAAGGTTGTAAATTCAACAGGCAAAGATTGGGCTCAGAAATTGCCTTTGATACTAGCATCCATACGCAGTACATCCCGCCTGAATTCACATGTAACCCCTTATCAGATACTGTTCGGACACACTATGCCACTCCTAATTTCTAGTGACTATATCAATCAGGACCCAAATGATGATGAGACAGACCCTACTTTTGTACAATATATCAAACAACTAGTAGAGGATAAAACCACTCTGCAAGCCAGAGTCACTCAAGCCCTGGAGAAAGCAGCTCAATCTAAAAGTCTACATTCCGCTATCAGCCCCCTCTTTGAAGTAGGTTCTCAGGTAATGTACCGTAAGCTCTTCAAGGGAAAACGGGACCATGCCCTCTCTGCAGGTTGGAATGGCCCTTATACAGTATCCAACCGTATATCCCCAGTGGTATATCAGATCAGCTTTCCACAGGGAAAGACAAAATGGGTACACATATCTCAGCTAAAGAAGTACACCTGATTGTTTTTCCAAGTAACACTAGGTGTCCCGAGCGCTCATGTGGGCTTCTGAGGTGACAGGAATATAGAAAAAGCTTTTGCTATTAACCCTTTGTAACACTGTAAAGAATTTAAAATGTAGCTTTTATTGTTCTCTTGATTTAAAATATAGCTTCTGTTGTTCTTTTGATTTAAAATGTAGCTGCTATTGCTCTTTTGAGTGTGTAAGATTTAGTAATGTCTCTTTGCAATAAGTAAAATTTAAAGATGTAGCTTCTATTGTGACTATAGTATGTTTGAGAAATAGATGTACCTAGATAATATTGTTTAAGGATTTAGAAATGTCTTTTTTCTGATGAGTGACTCCCACTGGAGTTGAAACTAAAATACTGGGTAAGAAGTTTTAAAAATGCCTCCTTATAATAGGTAACTCCCACTGGAGCTGAAACTTAATATTGTGCTTTAATGTGAATTAACAAGATATGCTTATTTTTATAGAAAAGAAACTAAAGCTTAAGAAAGTAAAGCCTGTCTGCACTGCACGCTGCTGCTCGCATACAATGGTCTAAGATTATGGGAAGGAACTGTGAACAAGAGAGGGAACCCCTACCAGAACTGGAGAGCCATGTGACCTGCTAAATTAATGTATAATGTGTTTTTCTGTCTTTTTCAGAGTTCGAGTGTAAATCTAAGATTAAATCTAAGATTTTATGGTGCTAGGAATTAATGCATACATGGCTATCTCGATGCCTGTTCTACTTATGAGATAGTGCGCCTTCCTAATTACTATTAATATTTGCTAATTTTTGCTTATTGTATGCATAAGAAATGATTCTAAAAGAATGAAACTGCTTTGGCAATCCAAGATGGATGCCGCGTACGTTGCTTCTGTCTTCTTGTTTTCTACTTACAGGTTAAGCTCAACCCTGGATCTGGAATGGACGATCAGAGACCTAAAGGCCTAATAGAGCTCTTTGTTTGTTTGTCATGTGGTCTCCATGTTATATGTTTGTTTTATGTTATGGGGTACCCAGAGAACTATAAACAGACATTCATAGACCCTCCCTACTAACAGTCCTTCCATTAGTTCACATTGTACCATGTCCTTGCCCAAGAAAAAAAAAAAAAAAAGAGAGACCATTTTCACTGGCAGGCAAGCTATAGAAAGGAAAACCATGTTCACTATTATTGAAGCTATGGCTACAGACATATATTAAGTTCTAGCAATTGCTATCTAAGGGTATATATTCACAGGTGTATATTTGAAAATATGAGCAAAGGTTTCTCTTTACATGATCTATCAGGTACAATCAGTACAGGGAATGTTTCTGACCTTTTTAGTTTATTCTGCATTACAGCCAGTACGCACAAAATGCTCTCTCTGGAATGAAATATTGGCTGTGTGCAAAGCAAAATTAACATATCTTTTCTAATTTCTTTACAACATTAAACACATGAGTATTGTCTATTAAAGTGCAACATTAAACACTGCTAAAGCAGATAAATATGGTAACCTTTTACCACACTCATTACCCATAAAAGGTTTCTCTCTGAAAAATAAAAAGTTTCTCTCTGAAAGGTAGTTCATGGCACTATACCATGACTCTGTTTTTTTTAATTTGGTCAATGATTAAGTAAATATTATTGCATAGGAATGATAGGAATAATTATTTTGTGTGTAATAGTAACCTAGGAAATTATTATAATTGCATACATATGTCTTTCTTGTTTCTAATGAAACAGTAGTATAATAGCTCCACATTTACACTCTTGCTTATCACTGCTGTGAATACCTCAGTTAGCCTCTGAAATAGAGAATATAGGGAAACATTCACAGTGTTAGGAAACATTCATAGAATATTTTTCCTTGGAATGTCAAACGCTGAAAATATGACTGAATAGATTGTTCCACCCCATTGCGGTGGTAAATTGGTCAATTGTGCACTCTCATGCTATTGATCTGGCTAGCATACTGGGTAAGATATCCTGTGGCATAAACTTGGGAGCAGCCTATGCCCCTGAGCAGGTGACACAAACAGAGGTGGTCTCTGGAAATAGAGCAAAATGACGCTTGTGTGGCTGAAGTCATATAAGGTGTACTTGCAATCCTATTTTAAACCAGAGCAAAGCCATACTCTGCCACCTGACTGAATGGAAGCCTAATGAAACTGACCACAGAAAACTTAACCCTAGCTACCTAAATGTAAGTCATGAGCAAACAAAAGTAATAATGATGAGTCTTTTTGCTTATAACAGTCATATTCCAGCTAAGGACATATTCCAAGATTCATAGTGATGTGACATAGTAGATGACGGCAGGAAAATACCTGCACGGTCCAGTCTGTACTAGGTTAGAGTTGTTTTTTTAATTTTAGCTTTTATAGTTCATTTTATGGCTCCTCATTCCAATATATTAAAAATTTATTTTCACTCGGAGCCAAGAGAGGGAATGTAACGGTATCAGTTTATTACTGAAATATGTAGCATATTTGCTGGATATATATACAGCAATATATTTGTGTATCTTTTAAAAATATATATTTGACACAGCAGCAGAGAAAATAGTCTCAGTCAAAAAGCCCTCTTCCCTCCCCCTTTGGGGCCTCACCTTGCCTTTTCTCATTCCTCAAACAAAAGACTTAAGACTGCTTTAAAGTTTTAAATTGACTCTATTCCTCTGTCCTCCCACCTAACAAAAGATGGACTAAGGTGGGCACCTGAATAAAACAAAGGAAGCATAAACAGGACATTTGCTTGTCAAAGGTATACCTGCCCCTCCCATCAGCTTCCAGACATGTGCAGAAAGGAATGTGTATCTGCCCCAGAGACTGAACAGGACATCAAAAGACATTTGCCAGCAAAATCCAGACCGTGATGTCATAAGACATGAGACCAACTCAGGGGTCGTGTGCAGACATGAGACTACATTAACCATAATGCCTTGCAAAATATCCCAGACATGCACACACCATGCTTCTCTGCTAAACATTATAAAAGGCCTGGAAACAGCCCAGCTCGCTCTCTTGGGACCTGCTCCTCTTGGGACCTGCCGCTCTTGGAACCTGCCTCTCTTGGGACCTGCTCCTCTTGGGACCTGCCGCTCTTGGAACCTGCCTCTCTTGGAACCTGCTCCTCTGGAAACCTGCCTCTCTTGGAAACTGCTGCTCTCTTTGGGGTCCGCTCCGCTGAAGCCTTGCTCCTAAAACATGTGCTTACCTAATGCTGTTCATACTGTGTAACAAGGACTTGTGAGTAACAACTTTTGATCTACCTGCTACTTTGTTCTATTTTAAGCACAGATTACCTGTAAAGACCTTTTAAAACCTACCTCTCGTGTGCAATTGTAAATTAAATCAATCTTTTTGAAGCTAAAAATATGGTCTCTTTGTGTTCTGAATATATATAATATATTTAATTTATTGCAATTATCACCTTTGGTGATTGGTGGAGAAAGCAATATAAATACAGCACCTGCTCTTAAATTATAAGCAGTGGCGAGTTGCTCTAGAGCTATTTTCCCCAAAATAACTCATTTCTTCCAACATATTAATTCGTGGTGAATGTGGGCAGAAAGTCTAACATATTAATTGCTGGAGAAGTGGGTAGAATTTCTTGTAACAGAGCTAGCAGACGCACGCAGCGCTGAACACCTGACACAGACTGTCCCTGCTCGATAGAGCTTACAATCTAAAAATACAGACAGACAAGACAATTAAGGGCGAGGAAAGTACTGGGTGAGAAGGAACAAAGATAGGGGAATTGAGTAGTGGTTAGGAGCCAAAAGCAGTGGTGAAAAGGTGGGTTTTCAGCATAGATTTGAAAACAGGTAGAGATGGAGCTAGGCGTATAGGCTCAGGAAATCCATTCCAGGCAATAGATGCTTGACTTTGTTTGTTTTCTAATTATTTAAGAACTTCTATTCGTTCATCCAGTATTAAAGTCTTACAGTTGCACGACTCCGACTCCAGTGTACACTCTAACAACATTCTTTCGCTTATTCTGCCTGTGGCAGTTAAATGGGACGGTAAAATTGAAAGCTCATGGGTTGTCACACGCCAATCGGCTTCCATATTCCGTGCGCGCACTTATGCGGAATCTTTCCTGCAGAGGAGTGGTTTTAAACCATACATATAAACGAATCTTGCACTTATCAGTGGTGCGCTAAACCGAAGTTGGTCCACATAGAAATTGATGGCGCCAAAAACGGGACCGAAGTACGGCATGCAGTTAAACAGAGCATGCGCTTATCAGACATGCACTTAAATGGCGTGCACTGTACTTATGAAAGACTCTACCAAATAATAGGATTTGTATTGGACAGGTATTTACTTTTGATGCTTAATTCTCTAATGTGATCCAGAACTCTTTCTATGCCCCACAGCTACTTGTACTGTTTATTCCATCTCAGATACCACAACACTACACATGTTGGCGTATACACGCTAATAATGAGTTAAATAGACCACTGTAACATGTTCTATCAGGGCCTTGAAGTATGTTAAATTGAGGGTCTTCTACTTGTACACAGTACAACATCTATAGATCTTACTATATATATTTTGGAAGAAAGGCAGGAGAGAGGAGACGTCATGATATACATCCTATTCAAACAAGACATAACTGAAATCACACACAGCCTCCAAATAATGAACTCATGAGCGGACGCATTCCAACTAAAGCTAAACGCAGAAAAAACACAATGTCTCATCCTGTCCTCACAATACAACACAAACAAACCCAACACCATAAACACCCCAGACTACACCCTTCCGGTTTCAGACAGCCTGAAAATTCTGGGAGTCACAATTGACCGGAATCTCACAAAAATACAGCAAAGAAAATGTTATATGTTATATGCAATGTGGAAACTTAAAAGAATCAAACCTTTCTTCCCAAGAGAAGTATTCCGCAACCTAGTACAATTAACGGTGCTAAGCATCTAGACTACTGCTTCAAACCGCTCAAAACACAGCAGCCAGACTCATATTTGGGAAAGCGAAATACGAAAGCGCCAAGCCCCTAAGAGAAAAACTATACTGGCTTCCACTAAAAGAATGAATTGTGTTCAAAGTTTGCACCCTGGTCCACAAAATTGTTCACGGGGAAGCCCCGACCTATATGTCAGACCTTATAGACTTACCTATTAGGAATGCGAAAAGATCATCACGCACATTCCTCAATCTCCACTATCCTAACTGTAAAGGGCTAAAATATAAATCCACATACGCGACCAGTTTCTCATACATCTGCACGCAGCTATGGAACGCACTACCGAGGGCCATAAAAACAACGCAGGACCTAACCATCTTCCGAAGGCTCCTGAAAACAGATCTTTTCAAGAAGGCATACCATAAACTTCCATCTTAAATACTAAATAACAACGCTATACACGATCTATACATAACCGATCTTTTACCTCATGACTGATTAACCTCTTTGATATTTATGATCAAGCACTACCACTTCAACCTTATGCTGAAAAGGGACTCTCTATAATCGATGACCTAATGTATGTTACAATCCAACTTATTCTCAGAAACCTTCATGCAATACCATAAGTTATTTTTCTTTAACACGTATGTATGCACATGGTACATATATATACCATGATCTGTTCCATACTAGCCATGTTCCATGTATGTTACCATATATGTATGCACCTAACGCAATACCATTTGTAATTCTGTTACCCGGAAATGGCAACCGCCATTACGGCAAATGTAAGCCACATTGAGCCTGCAAATTGGTGGGAAAATGTGGTATACAAATGCAACAAATAAATAAATAAATAAATACATAATAGAGACATTTATATACCTCCTGAGCACAAATGCACAGGAGGCAGAGTCTGTTTAAACTGAAAGGAAGCTCTGAAATGAGAGGACATAGGATGAAAGTGAAAAGGGACAGGAGTAATCTAAGGAAATACTTGAATACAGAAAGGGTTGTGATGGTGGAGACAAGGATTAGCACAGAAGATCTTTAAGGGAGAGAAAGGGGTAGTAGAAATTAGTAGCTGGTATAGATGGGCAGACTGGAGAGTATTTGTCCTTAATTTCTTTGTTTCTTACAGGAGCAAAAAAAAAAAAAAGCTTGATCATATTCAGATGTCATATCAAAAATGCCCCTCCATGTGCTATCTCTCAGTTGCACACTAAGGGCACATTAAAAGCTCACATAAGCTGTCCTGCCTGCCTAAGATGCTCCTTTTATCAATCACCACTTACCTGATGTTTTTACTGCCAGCCATCTTCATCTGTCTTGATCTGAAATGTTGTGCTTCATACTGAAAAATATATTGAAAAAGCAGCAGCTGAAAGAAAGTACGATTTCAATGACTGCTTGAAATAACCACACCCTGAAAAACTAATCTGTGGTACATTTCTAGCTTCGTCTTCTTCCTCTTTTCCAGGAAAGCCTCAAACATAGAATGCTTTTCTTATCAAACAGCTAAGTTGTAGGACATGCTACAGAGCCTCCCAACTTTGGTTTCACGTTCTTTGCTATGTCAATAATAACAGTAAGTGACTTTGCGGCTTCTAGGTAGGTGATCGATCGCTCCTCAGAACAAAGACAGTACTGAAACTGCTCCTATGCGAGAGCGTGTGGAGGATGATCTGTCAGTGTGTGAATTTGCAGCTTGGAGCACTTTGTTGGTAATCGCTGCTCGTAACCATGATAGTCCGAATCGCTGCTTCTAAACCAGGGTCGCTGGAAGGTGATCTCTCGCCGGTGTGTGACTTTGCAGCCTCTGGGACTTTAAGATTATTAGTGGTCTGTGATCGCAGCTCGTAACCATGATACTAACTGCTTCTGAGCCAGGGTAGTTGGAAGATTATCTCTCGGTGGTGTGTGACTTTGCAGCTTCTAGCACTTGATCGCTGCTCATAACCGTGACACTTCGCTCCTAAGTGTGGGTGATTTGAAGCTGCACTGGGAACAATTGGATGCCTTTATGCAGTCGGCGATCTGATGTGTGCGCGCTCTCGCCGGTACATTTGGCGTCGGCGATCTGATGTGTGCGCACTCGCCGGTACATTTGCCTCCCCGGTACATTTGGAGTCGGCGATCTGATGTGTGCACACTCGCCGGTACATTTGGAGTCGGCGATCTGATGTGTGCGCACTCGCCGGTACATTTGGCGTCGGCGATCTGATGTGTGCACACTCGCCCGTACATCCATTTGGAGTCGGCGATCTGATGTGTGAGCACTCGCTGGTACTTCGCCGGTACATTTGGCGTTGGTGATCTGATGTGTGCGCACTCGCCGGTACATCCATTTGGAGTCGGCGATCTGATGTGTGCGCACTCGCCGGTACATCCATTTGGAGTCGGCGATCTGATGTGTGCGCACTCGCCGGTACATTTGGCGTCGGCGATCTGATGTGTGCACACTCGCCCGTACATTTGGAGTCGGCGATCTGATGTGTGCACACTCGCTGGTACTTCGCCGGTACATTTGGCGTTGGTGATCTGATGTGTGCGCACTCGCCGGTACATCCATTTGGAGTCGGCGATCTGATGTGTGCACACTCGCCGGTACATTTGGAGTCGGCGATCTGATGTGTGCACACTCGCCCGTACATTTGGAGTCGGCGATCTGATGTGTGCACACTCGCCGGTACATTTGCCTCCCCGGTACATTTGGAGTCGGCGATCTGCGCACTCGCCGACATTTGGAGTCGGCGGTCTGATGTGTGCGCACTCGCCGGTACTTCGCCGGTACATTTGGAGTCGGCGATCTGCGCACTCGCCGACATTTGGAGTCGGCGGTCTGATGTGTGCGCACTCGCCGGTACTTCGCCGGTACATTTGGAGTCGGCGATCTGCGCACTCGCCGACATTTGGAGTCGGCGGTCTGATGTGTGCGCACTCGCCGGTACTTCGCCGGTACATTTGGAGTCGGCGATCTGCGCACTCGCCGACATTTGGAGTCGGCGGTCTGATGTGTGCACACTCGCCGGTACATTTGCCTCCCCGGTACATTTGGAGTCGGCGATCTGATCGCACTTGCCGGTACTTCGCCGGTACATTTGCCTCGCCGGTACATTTGGCGTCGGCAATCTGATGTGTGCACACTCGCCGGTACATTTGGAGTCGGCGGTCTGATGTGTGCGCACTCGCCGGTACTTCGCCGGTACATTTGGAGTCGGCGATCTGCGCACTCGCCGACATTTGGAGTCGGCGGTCTGATGTGTGCGCACTCGCCGGTACTTCGCCGGTACATTTGGAGTCGGCGATCTGCGCACTCGCCGACATTTGGAGTCGGCGATCTGATGCGTGCACTCGCCAGTACTCTCGTTACGTGCTTTGGAATATTCGCCGGTTGCAGTTCCCGTGGTCGAGCGCCTCTTTTGATCTACACTTTGGACCCTGTCCCCCGTCTAACTTACCCGAAAACAACACAGACCTTTTAAAACAAAATGAAAGAAAAAACATTTGATAAACAAGACTGGTAAGAAGCAAAGAAGAATTTAATGCAGATAATAAAGCAGGTTTGCGTAAATAAAGCCATCAGTCTCACTTGGTACTGAAATTTCGGCTGAAGGGTAATCGTTGCCTGGCATTGGCAGGGTGCACGACGTCTCCACAGCTAGATGCAGAGTTGCACAGATGTTTAGGGACCCCGCAGCGCGTTTGATGCGCTGAAAGTCTGCAGCTGCATCCACAGCCGCACAGATGTTTAGGGACCCCGCAGCGCGTTTGATGCGCTGAAAGTCTGCTGCTGCATCCACAGCTGCACAGATGTTCAACGGGTGTTCGCGAGATGTTCAATGGGTGTTCGCGTGGCCTCTGCATGCCTCCAGTTTGAGGCAAAAGAGAGCAAAAGGGAGCAAGCGGGGCTGTGGCAGGGATTGCCGTATAACTGCTAAGTTGCCATCCTCGGGCTTTGTCGCTGCCTGCGCCGGGAAGTGCGAGATGCCCAGACTCAGTCCTCTCGTCTTCTGGGCTCCGCTTCGTTTCTGGGTCCACTTCCCGTTCCATTCACGCCGTTCGCTGCCCAGATGATGAGCTGCAACTGCGACCTCACTGGATAGTTGAACCTGACGGTCACAGTGATTAATCTGATACTGATCTCGATAGCAAGATCCCAGGACTGGAACACACTCATTATGCGCCGAAATGTCGCCATTGTACAGGTAAAAAAAAGGCAGAAGGTTAATTAAGAGCGATGTTTCCCCTCCGCCGCGCTCTGCACATTTCCCGCAACCTTGTCCTCTTATACTGTAGGCTCAGGAACTAAGCTCCTCCTACTCCGACGATGAGCAGGGGCGTTTGCGCATGCGCGAAAAATCCGCACTTTTCTCGCTGACAGACTGTGACAGTCAGAGATCGTCTTCCACAAAGCTCTCGCGTAGGCGGTTTCACTACTGTCATGTTGCACTGAGGAGCGATCACTTCCCCTAAAATGCTAGACGCTGCAAAGTCACTTTCTATTCTTACTCTTATTACTGGCTCCGTAGCATGTCCTACAAACTGTTCCGAGTGCAGCTTTCAAATCACCCACACTGACAGACTGTGACAGAGATCGTCTTCCACACAGCTGTCCCCTAGGCGGTTTCACTAGAGCGATCACCTCCCCTAAAATACTAGACGCTGCAAAGTCACTTTATATTCTTACTGTTATTACTGACATGGCGACGGACGTGAAACTCAAAGTTGGGAGGCTCTGTAGCACGTCCTACAACTGCTCCGAGTGCAGCTTCAAATCACCCACACTGGCTTAGGAGTGAGCCAGCGAGGGGTGTCACGGTTGTGAGCAGCGGTGACGTGCTAGAAGCTGCAAAGTCACACACCCAGAGACCATCTTCCAGCTACCTTGGCTTAGAAGCAGCAATTCGTTACTATCATGGTTATGAGCAGAGATTATCAACAAAGTGCTCCAAGCTGCAAATTCTTTTTGTCTTTTGTTTACTCAAATAGAACAAAGAAAAAGTCCAGCACTTAGCTGACACCCCGATGAAGGTCTTTTTCCTCATGTTTTAATTACAATTCCATAGTGAATATACACAACTGTAAATTTAGATTGATCTGTTCTCCATTTGATATCTGTTTGACATCGATTTTCTCTCGACTATTAGTACTGTGCGTTTTATCCTGTTACTGCTACCTTTTTGATCGCCGGTGTTATATCAATGGGCTTCAAGATGCCAGAACAGCATCTTGCTCTCTTTTGCTTCGCTGTGCAGATCACCGACCGTGTATACTGAGGCTTCAGTTTCGACCGTGCCTATAAAGACGCTGTGCCCGGCTGTCCTCGCTCATTATTATTATTATTATTCCTCCGAAGACAAAAAACTCTAACCTCCGCTCTGTGCAATGGCAACAATTGACTTAACGATTCCCGTCTGTTGGCGAAGTCTTCGTATAACCCTCGTTGGGAGATTCAGCTTCAGCTTCCCTTTCTTCATGAATAATATTTTCTTACGACTCACCATCTCGAGATGGGAAGAGACACTGCTCCAAATTACCATGAGCGGCTCTGGAGCTATTGAACAAATTCTAATAAATTAATGACTGGCATGAGAAACTCTGGAGTTATTGAATAAATCCTAATAAATGAATGAATCGCACGAGAAACTCTTGAATTATTGCATAAATCCTAATAAATTAATGACTGGCATGAGAAACTCTGGAATTATTGAATAAATCCTGAGAAATAAATCACTGGCATGATTAGCAACTCGCTTGTAAACAGTTAATAGGCGTTTCCCTCCCAATATTGCTTGAGCGAGTGCTTTTTAACATATCCTTATTATCTGCATTAAAGTCTCCCTTGCTTACACGAGTCTGTATCATCGTATTGATATGATTTTGTGTTTAACTTCCTTGTTTATTTTGTTTTTTAACTAGTAACAAAACAGGAAAAATTGAGCAGTGAGCACTTCTCAGGAGGCTGCTAGGAGGGGGCGGGATCCTGGGTGATGCTTGTTGCCCCTCCCCACAGCCTGTCCAGTAACGAGAGACTGGTAATACAGAGTTGTTCCAGGGGTGGAAACTTGCTGGAGAGAATAAAGAGTAGTTACTTACCTATAGCAGGTGTTCTCCAAAGACAGCAGGCTGCATATTCTCACAAGTGGGTGACGTCACGTCGGCCCCGGAGGATTTTCATGCAAAATCTAAAAATCTCTTCAACAGCGTTCTGTCGCGCGAGCGATCGCACCGCGCATGCGTGCACACATCTTCCCGCTCGCCGCACGGACATGCCCCTCAGTTAAATCCAAAAGATGAAGAAGACAACTCCAAAAGGGGAGGTGGGAGGGTTTGTGAGAATATGCAGCCTGCTGTCTTCGGAGAACACCTGCTAAAGGTCAGTAACTACTCTTTCTCCGAAGACAAGCAGGCTGATATTCTCACAAGGGGGGTATCCCTAGCTCCCAGGCTTACACAACACAACAAACAGTGGTCAATTGAGCCTCGCAACGGCGAGGACAGAATAAAAATTGACCTGAAAAGAAGAAAAATCTAAAACATCATAAAGAGCAAGCAAGGATATGCAAAAAATATATGAAATAAAAGTCAGCTATATTCAATATCCACTAATAATCGATGTATGTAATTATAATTAGAGGAAAAGCCTCAAAATCTAGAGGAACACTCTATCGTTGATAATATCAACATAAGGAGGTCCTCTAAATCATCATAGGCAAAAACCTCTTCTAAATATGGCTAATATGCTCAAAATACTTTTCCAAAAATATACCGTGTGAAAATTCACTAATCGGTTACTTATCTTTTTGTATAACAGTCAACAGACACCATCCACGGCCCAACTCCGGCCAAAGTTTCGAAATACTGCCTCAGGGTCCGTGGTGTTTGAATGAAAAAGATCTGAAAAAAGAGAAAGAAAAGAAAAACATACATCAGTGCAGTCCTCCCGAACTTACAGAGCTCAAAAGCACTTCATCTGCTCTTACAAGGCACGATCTCTATCTGGACTCGTTTGCCAAATGATCACAAGATGGCTGCGGTTTTTTATAAGCTGACGTCAGACGCTCTTGCTGAAAACTCCACCCCTAAAAAAACCTTCAGATGTAGAATCTTCTTTATAGAATATAGATAAAGATGATTAATCAAAAAAATTGATTCCACTCTATCTTAGAGTTTAAACCGAATGGGTGCAAAGTATGTAAACGGAAAATCCAACGTTGTTCCAATCTTAGTAGAAGGAGCTTCTTGTCTCCTCCTCCTGGATACCATTTCAATTGTTGAAGTACAATACATTTCAAGTTCTCAAAAGCGTGTCCTTCTTTATTGCAATGCACAGCAAGAGAAGCTGTAGTTGTTCTTGTAACAATATTACTTTTATGTTCACCCAATCTGGTAGATAATTTGCGGGATGTCTGACCAACGTATAATTTGTTACAGCTACATTGAATACAGTAAACTACCCAATCAGATACACAAGAATTGTTTTGATGTAAAAAATATTTTTTCTTAGTTTGAGGGTGAATAAATTCTGTAGCTTCAAGCATGATGGAACACATTGCACAATGTCCACATTTTATATGACCCAAAGCATTGCTTTGTGATGATATAGGTTGTCATAAAGCAGACGGCGCCAAAATTTCTTTCAAATTGCGTCCTCTGCTAAATGCCAGTCTTAGCTTACTGTTTTCAAAACCTGGTAGTGTCTGTATCACATGCCAATTAGATCTAATGATATTGGCAAACCTATGGGCTGTATTGGAATATGGTAACACACAGGTTAAAATGTCTTCATGTTCATTAACATTAATTTGTTTGGGTAAAAAAAGGTAATCCCGATTATTATATTTAGCACATTTATAAGCTTGCTGTATAATTTCTTTTGGATAACCTCTGTCCGTCAATCGTAAACTTAAGTCTTTAGCTTTCCTCTTAAATTCCGAAAGATTCGAACAGATACGTCTAAACCGTAGAAATTGAGAAAACGGTAAGCTATTTTTTAATTTTTTAGGGTGACAGCTGTCATAATACAGAAGAGTATTTCTATCTGTTTCTTTTCGATGGACTGTAGTATTAAACATTCTATCCTGCTTCGTAATAGAGACGTCCAGAAAAGAAATGGTATGTGTACTGTATTGCATGGTGAATTTTAAAGATGTATGGCAGCTGTTCAAAAAGCAATAATAAAGTAGGGAAAAATATATATAAACAAAGTACGTTTTCAAAATATTTACTATAGACTGTACTCACTGTTAAATGATATTCCAATATCTCAATATCTCTTATTATCAATGCTTTTTAATATGAACAAACAGACACGTATTACCCACATACAACACTTAAATAAATAAATAAATACACCCCCAGTGTTACTAGCAGCGTGGGCTCTTCCTATTTCGATAGCAATCACATTTGTCCTTTTGCTTTCCTTATCATATATAACGCATTGAAACGTTCATGCCATATTATTTTTCAGCATCCTTTCATTACTGTTTCAAAACTCTTCAAAAAGTCAACTATCTCCTTGACTGTAATAATAATTCAGTTCATCGGCGTTGAACGTTGGAAAATATAGCAGCAAAAAATGTATTGCACCAATAAAGAAACCTTTTAACGTAATCTTCCATCTTCCTTCATTAGGTCCTTTATAATAAGGGTTCCCAACGACTGCAAGTAATTATGGTTCTTTAATAAACAGTTTCTCCCAATCAATTCTCTCAGTAGCCTCAGTTCTCTCGGTTCTCTATGCGAGACCGCATTTCGCATTTAGCTTCTTCAGGAGAACCGTAATCAACATCCTACATAAACGATATATACAATTCCACTATCATTCTCATTTATCATTACATGTCCAATTTTTCATATATACAAATATTTAAACCACATTTAATTCATCTTTTCTCACATTTAGATTTCTTCGGCAACTTACCCTACGGGCTAATTTCCGCCTCTGGGTTGGCAGGAAGTGACGATACAAATATCTCTATGACTAGCTAGACCGGATATAAATACTAGCGCAAGCCACTCCTCTCTGTGACGTATGTATCTCAAATCCATTCCACCTCCAAGTTTAGACCCAGAGGTGTTACTGTTCTCCATTGAAAAATAAAACGTTGTTCTATATTAAAAGGATTTCACTTATGTTACCTCCGCGATCCAACACAGGAATCTGTAACAATGCCATGCATCTAATATCTTCTATTGCATGTTGGCATTCGCTCCAGTGAGCAACCAGGGGGGCATCACTCCTCAAATTTCTGATATTACTAATGTGTTCAGCTAATCTGATTTTTAATTTCCTCTTAGTGTGGCCTATGTAGTATTTATTACATGGACATATTATACAGTATACAATCTGCTCACTATTACAATTTGTGATTGAATGAAGATAATAATATTTTTGAATACCTGGAATTTTCACTTTATTCGTAACCACGGCATGTCTACAATAAACACAATTACCACAAGCGGAGTGATGTCCCCCATGTTTTGTTGTCTTGGAGCGTTTTAGGAGTTCTCCTAAATTAGATTTACGGCTATAAGCCATTTTAGGATGCTCTTTGAAAACGGGGTGAACTCCCAAAACATGCCAAAATTTATGAATTATATGACCAATTAATGGTGCCCTTTGAGAAAAAGGTAAAACACACGCTATGGGCTTTATGATCTTCTTCTTTTTTGGTATGAACAACCAATTCCTTTGAACATATCGGGCGCGTTTATATGCCCGTTTTAAAACTGATAAGGGGTACCCACGTTGGAGAAATCTCTCCGTCATGCCATATGCCTGAATTTTAAATTCCTCCAAAGAGGAACATAGTCTACGTAATCTTAAATACTGTCCAACGGGGACTCCCCTCTTTAGGGCTATATGATGGAAACTCGTGTAATGTAACAGAGTATTCCTATCGGTATCCTTCCTATGGATCGAGGTGGATAAGTTATTGAAATCCATTTTATTAATTTTTATGTCTAAAAATTCCAATGTTTCTCGTGAAATCCGGGCAGTAAATTTAACACATGGGTCAGCCTCATTTAATTCTCTTATAAATGTTGCTAGATCTTCCTCGGATCCTCTCCAGAACATTATCACGTCATCTATATAACGACGCCATAGCATAATGTTAGAATACCATGGTGACGGATAAACAAATTTCTCTTCAAATTCTGTCATATAGAGGCAGGCCAACGAGGGGGCTACTGAAGCCCCCATGGCTATGCCTCTTTTTTGAAGATAATACTGCTTTTCAAATTGAAAGTAATTAAACCTAACTACCCACATTAGAAGTTGGCATAAAGCCTCTTTCTTTTCTTTGGAGATATTACACTGTATTATTATTACAGTCAAGGAGATAGTTGACTTTTTGAAGAGTTTTGAAACAGTAATGAAAGGATGCTGAAAAATAATATGGCATGAACGTTTCAATGCGTTATATATGATAAGGAAAGCAAAAGGACATATGTGATTGCTATCGAAATAGGAAGAGCCCACACTGCTAGTAACACTGGGGGTGTATTTATTTATTTATTTAAGTGTTGTATGTGGGTAATACGTGTCTGTTTGTTCATATTAAAAAGCATTGATAATAAGAGATATTGAGATATTGGAATATCATTTAACAGTGAGTACAGTCTATAGTAAATAAGCTGTTCAAAAAGACCACAAAATCCTCTAATTCTTCTTTCTTGCCACTCCAAAGACAAAAGACGTCATCAATAAATCTAAGCCATAGTTTCACTTTGTTAAACCAGGGCGATCCATAGATAAAATATTCCTCAAAGTTTGTAACAAACAAGTTAGCCACAGAGGGTGCGATAGTTACACCCATCGCTACCCCTGTGACTTGTTTAAAAAGTCTGTTTTCAAACTGAAAGAAGTTGTTTTTCAATGCTAGAGATGCCAAATCAATAACAAAGGAAGTAGGTATCCAACAATCCTCTCTGCGATCTAAAACATTTTCCAAGATTTTTAATGCTTCCTCCTGAGGAATCACCGTATATAAACTGACCACATCTAAAGTCACCAGAAACCACTCATCTTCTGGACTGCTAATCTTTTCAAGATGTATTAAAAAATCTGAAAAGAAGAAACATCTAAATGAGAGTGTAGCCTGGAACAAAATAGAAACAGGCCTAGGAGGGTTGGAGTTGGATTCTAAACCCCAAACAATTTCTGCAGCCCCGACTGCCCAAACTGACTGTCGCGTCGGCTATCCCGCTGAAGGCAGTAGTGAGATGTGAATATGTGGACTGATGACCACGCCGCAGCCTAGCAGATTTCTTCAATAATGACTGATCTTAGATGAGCCACCGACTCAGCCATGGCTCTAATAATATGAGCCGTGACATGGCCCTCTATAGTCAGTCCAGCTCGGACAAAAGCGAAGGAGATGCAATCTGCTAGCCAATTAGAAATGGTGCGGTTCCCGACAGCAACTCCCCTCTATTGGCATTAAGAGAAATAAACAACTGGGCGGACTGTCTGTGGGGGCTCGTCCGCTCCACTTAAAAAGCCAGCGCTCTTTTGCAGTCCAAAGTGTGCAGCTTGCTTTGGCCAGGGCTTGTATGAGGAGGGGAAAAGAATGTTGGCAAGACAATTGACTGGATCAGATGGTACTCCGATACCACCATCGGTAAGAACTTTGGGTGCGGAGGACTACTCTGTTATGATGAAATTGAAGGAAGGCACTTGAACTACTAGAGCCTGAAGCTCACCGATCCGATGAGCTGAAGGAACAGCCACCAAGAAAACGACCTTCCAGGTCAAATACTTCAGATGGCAGGAATCCCGTGGCTCGAAAGGAGCTGTCATCAGCTGGATGAGAACGACATTGAGATCCCATGAACAGAAGCATAGGAGCCAACTTTTCAAAATCATTGGGGGTGATAAGCCCAACGGAAATAACGCCCCTGGACACATACAAGGAATTCTCTCAATATTGGGGGTGCGCAAACACCCACAGCACCCACAGAGTCGGCTCCAATGGACAAAAGTTAACATGTCATGAAGCGGACAACTAAAGGCTGTCCAGAGATAGGCTGACCGTCTATACAATGATGATAAGCACGTATTGCACTAAAATGAACAATTACTGAATTAGACTTGAGACCAGACTCAGACAGGTGTAGAGGGACTCAAGCAAGGTTTGTATAGGAGAAAAGCGAGGATCTAGGGCCTTGCTGGCACACCATATGGCAAATCTCTTCCATTAAAAAGAATAACACCTCTTCGTGGAATCCTTTCTGGAAGTAAGCAAGACACTCTCTGAAAGACCGAAAGAGACGAAATCCACACTTTCAACATCCAGGCCGTGAGAGCCAGGAATTGAAGATTGGGATGGAGAAGTGTCCCCTCGTTCTGTGTAATGAGAGCTGGAAAATATTCCAATCTCCAGGGTTCTTCGGAGAACAACTCCAGAAGAAGAGGGAATCATGTCTGACGCAGCTAGAAGGGAGCGATCAGAATCATGGCTCCATGATCTGGCTTGAGTATCAGCAAGTCTTTCCCACCAGAAGAATGGGAGGATACGCATACAGAAGGCCTGTCCCCCAATGAAGGAGAAAAGGCATCCGATGCTAAAGTGCCATGGGCCTGCAGGCTGAAACAGAACTGAGGAACTTTGTGATTGAACTAAGTGGCAAAAGATCCACTGAGGGGGTGCCTCACTCTCGGAAGATCTGTCGAGCTACAGTTATGCTCAACGACCACTCGTGCGGCTGCATTATCCTGCTCAGCCTGTCGGCCAGACTGTTGTTTACGCCAGCTAGATAAATTGCTTGGAGAAACATGCCATGTTGGCGAGCCCACAGCCACATATGCACGGCGTCCTGACACAGAGGGAGAGATCCAGTACCCCTTTGATGTCGAGATAGACATCGCAACCCAATAGTCTGTTTGAATTAGAAGAATTTGGTTGGATAGCCAATCACTGAAAACCGTTAGAACGTTCCAGATCGCTCACAACTCCAGGAGATCAATCTGGAGACACTTTTCCTAAAGGGACCAAGGTCCTTGAGTATGGAGCCCATCTAGATGTGCTCCCCACCCCAGGAGGGATGGAACTGTCGTCAGCACGTTTTATAGCTGAGGAAGTTGGAATGGACGCCCCAGGACCAAATTGGAGTGAATTGACCACCACTGAAGGGAATTCCGAAAACTGGCAGACAGTTGGGTCACATCCTCTATATTCCCTGAAGCTTGATACCACTGGGACGCTAGGATCCACTGAGCGGATGTCATGTGTAAACGTGCCATGGGAGTTACATGAACTGTGGAAGCCATGTGCCTTAGAAGCAGTGCTTTTTTTGTGCCGGTACGCAACGGTATGGCGTACCGGCACCTTTTTTCACTGGTCCAGCGATTCTCCTCCCTCCCCTGCCCTCCCCTTGCCAGCGATTCTCCTCCTTCCCCTCTCCCATGTCAAACTTCCTTCCACTCACTGTCTCTAAAAAGTTGCAGCGGCGAACTGGTGGGCGGCGCTAGTAAAGGCATCAAGCTCCTCCGTCGTCCTTCGCTTCCCTGCCGTCTCAGCGTGCGTCCCGCCCCCCTCTGATGTCATTTCCTTTCAGTGAGGGCGGGCGGGACGCACGCTGAGATGGCAGGGAAGCGAAGGACAATGGAGGAGCTTGATGCCTTTACTAGCGCCGCCCACCAGTTCGCCGCTGCGACTTTGTTAGAGACAGTGAGTGGAAGGAAGTTTGACATGGGAGAGGGGAAGGAGGAGAATCGCTGGCAAGGGGAGGGAGGAGAATCGCTGGACATTGGAGAGGGGAGGGAGGAGAATCGCTGGCCATGGGAGAGGGGAGGGAGGAGAATCGTTGGCCATGGGAGAGGGGAGGGAGGAGAATCACTGGACATGGGTGGATGGCAGGGGGGACGGAGGAGTCGCTGGCCATGGGAGAGGGGATGGCAGGAGAGGGAGGAGAATCACTGGCCATGGGAGAGATGAGGGAGGAGAATCACTGGCTATGGGAGAGGGGAGGGCAGGGGAGAGAGGAGCTAGCCATGGGAGAGGGGAGGGAGGAGAGAGGGAGGGATATCGCTGGCCGTGGGAGAGGGGAGGGAGGAGAATCGCTGGACATGGGAGAGGGGAGGGAGGAGAATCACTGGACATGGAGAGGGGAGGGCAGGGGAGGGAGGAGAATTGCTGGACATGGGTGGATGGCAGGGGGAACGGGGGGTCGCTGGACATGGGTGGATGGCAGGGGGACAGGAGGGTCGCTGGACATGGGTGGATGGAGGAGAGGGAAAAGGAGAGAGAAGAAATGCTGGACATGGATGGAGGCGAGGGAAAAGGAAGAGAGGAGAAAAACTGCACATGGATGTAGAAAATAGGCAGAAGCTGGATCCACTGGACAGTCAAGTCTGCAGAGGACCTAGCTTTTTACTTACGGATGTAGGGCAAGAAATGAAGAAGAAAGGTGGAAAGTAAAGAAATAAATGAAAAGGAAGCCCTAGAAAGGGAATTAAGAGAACAAATAGAGAGCAGCAGAATCAGAGACTAGGACCAATATGGATAGAAAAACAAAATCACCAGACAACAAAGGTAGAAAAAATCATTTTATTTTCATTTTAGTGTTTGGAATATGTCCAATTTGAGAATTTACATCTGTTGTCTTATTTTGCACTGGGTATACTGGAGCTGTAACAGCTTACAGAAATTATTTATAATGAAAACAAATCACGTTATTTTTTTCACCCATACTAGTTTATTTTCAATGATGTCTGTTTATATGCGCTATGGCTGGTATAAGGGGTGTGGCTATAATAGGGGTGGAGTCATATGTGGTGACTCTGCCCACAATGAGTACCGGCACCTTTTTTCTACAAAAAAAGCACTGCTTAGAAGTCTCAATATTTACTGAGCTGTAATCTGTTGAGACGGCCAATCATCGGGATAAGGGAACACATGCACTCCCAGTCTACGTAGAGACACTGCAACAACAGCCAGGCACTAGGAAAAATACTCTGGACGCAAACTGGGTATAAGCATCCTGTAAGTCCAGGGAGCATAGCCAATCGGTTTCCTGAATTATGGGAAGGGTGCCCAGGGAAAGCATCCTGAACCAAATATTTGTTCAGGCCCCTTATGTCTATGATGGGACGCACCTCCCCGTTTTCTCTCCCACAAGGAAGTACCTGGAATAGAATCCCAGCCCTTCTTGCCATTTTTATGGTGGCTATGCTGAATTGGAGTCAGTTAAAAACCTGCCCCTGGTTTTTGCTGAGGAGCTGCAGGGGCCCGCTTAGGTGCACGCTGTTGACTAGAACAAGCGTGCTGTGGCAGAGCCTGAACCAGCTGTCGAGAAGCAGGAGTATACGTACGACCCCTTGAGGCGTAAGGAAAACTTCTCTTCCCATTAAAGAACTTCCGAGATGAGGAAGTGGATGCACACAATATCTGCAATTTTCTGCTGAGTCCTCTCCTCCAGGTTAGAGGTACGCAGCCATGAGAGTCTGCGCATCACTATACCCAGAGCAGAAATCTAGATGTCACATTGCAAGTGTCGAAAATGCCCCTGGACAGGAACCTGCGACACACCGTGTGCTGCCTGACCACCTGGTGAAAAGGTTTAGCCTGCTCCGGTGGGAGTGCTCGAAAAGATCTGGTAGGGTTCGATTTTGGATGCGATCATGCCAGCCTGGTACGCCGTTCTCCCAAAAGAGGCTAAGGATGTATGCTCTGGCCCCGGGGGCACCGAAGCAAGTTTCCAGAACTCCTATCTGTTCTGAGGGCAGAATTCACCACCGCCGAATCATGAGGTAACTGAGGCCTAATGAAACTGGGCTCCCCGTGGATCCGATACTGGGATTCAGTCTTCTTGTATCATGAAAAGGAACTGTGGTAGAAGACTTAGGTGGAGATGGATAGTCCAAGATCTCGAGCATCTGGGCCCTGGGCTGACTCACAATCTCCACAAGGAAAGGAATGGCCTCAGACAAAAAATGAAAAAGACAAAGTCTCCGGAGAGAAGAGCTGCTGGTAGGTGAGGAAGTCGAGACAGAAGATCTAGAGAATCCTCAGCAGAGAAAACTCCATGACCTTCATGTTCATCAGATGAGTATAAGTGAGAGTGGGATGTTTGACCACGGAAATTCAAATCCTGGAGACAAGAATCTTTAAAAACTTGTTTATTGATGAAAAGAGTCTTTTCATCAATAAACAAGTTTTTAAAGATTCTTGTCTCCAGGATTTGAATTTCCGTGGTCAAACATCCCACTCTCACTTATACTTGTGTTTTCCCGTGGGGAGTTCGAGTTCTCCGCTTGGCTGCGGATTCTTTTGTTCATCAGATGAGCCATCATCGGATTGAGCTAACAACTCAGACAGAGCAGCTCAGATCCAAATCCGTCCGACATGGAGGCACGGTAACCTCGATGACGGGGTCGAGAAGTTAACTCCCCAGGCGACTCAAGTGAAGGAGAATCGACCCAGGAGGCTGCCGACACCAATACCGGAGGCAGTACCGGTGCAGGGGATGTGATCCCAGGCGAAAAGCTAGGTGCCGCAGGAGCCGCTAGCACCAATGGCACCCATGGTATCGAAGCCGAAGGCAGAATCTGCAAATGCTGGGGAATTGATACCAGACTGCCAGATGACCTGCGTGTCCATTAACAGAGATGAGACCGATGGTACCCATGGCACCCATGATACCTGGTACCGATGGGTACCGACGTCCGGTGCCAGGATACCTCCATAACAGAGGGAGCAAAGCTCTCGGCACCGATGGTACCGACGTCCGGTGCCAGGACACCTCCATAACAGAGGGTCCGGTGCCAGGATACCTCCATAACAGAGGGAGCAAAGCTCTCAGCACCGATGGCACCGATAGTACCGATGTCCGGGTTTGACATCGCCGGGTGTGTTTTTCTGCGATAATGGAAAAAACTATCAGCGATCTCAAACCTGGCGAAATCCAAGGCATTTGGCCATGGGAGGAGCCAGCATTTGTAGTGCACTGGTCCCCCTCACCTTCCAGGACACCAACCTGGCACCAACCCTTTAAAGAGGTTGTTCCAATTTTTGCTCTTTCGAGAAATCCCAATTTAAGAAATCATTTAGTCCCATCTTCTCTTCCAATGATCAGAGATAATTCAATTCACAAATTTGGTGGACACAGACCGTGCAATTCTTGCACAGTTTGTGCCCACTCTCTTCAGTTAGATTTATTCATACACCCCACCACAGGTAGAAAATATGAGTTGAGATTTGATAGTGATTGTAATTCTGAAAATGTTATTTATATGATTTTATGCCCTTGCAATATGATTTATATTGGCAAGACTAAAAGGAAAATAAAAACTCGGATAACTGAACACCGCAGCTGTATCAGGAGGCAGATAAAATCAGCTCCACTAGTTGAACATTGGATTGATGCTGAACACAGCATTGATGATTTAAATTTTTTTGTGTTGCAGCTCATTAAACAAAATCCCCGTGGTGGAAATATTGATCAGAAACTATTAAGAGCAGAACAACGTGCTATATATCAAGCCGAATGTGTAGCTCCAAAAGGTCTTAATAAGGAAATTGAATATCTACGTTTTCTCTGAAAAATCTTTCCACTATTCTTTTCATTTATTTTTAGCTATTAGCCTGTATATATATATATTTTTTTTTGTATTATTCATATCCCTACGTTACGACCAGTATCAATTTTTACTATCTTTACCAGATCATCAATTACTTTATAGTAGTATTTCTTAATTATGTGTATCCAAATATCTAAACGGAGTATATGACCAAATCTTTTATTAAATGATTAATGTAATTATATAATAATTCAGATATCTACACAAAAAATATATTTTGTTTGAGGGGGCAGTTATTTCTAAGGGACACTATTTACCCCTCTTTTTTCTTATTATTTTTATTTTTCATTATTTTTATTTTTTATTATTACTATTTCCTCCTCTCATTTTCTCCATTATTATTTTTTCATTAGCGAAGAGAGACCGTTTTTTCAATTTATAAAGATATTCAATGGAATATAATTGGTCTCAGTTTGCCCGTTTACCTCATTTTGTTTTTATCACATTATGATCACTTAACTAACGTTCGTTTTCATGTTCTTTATTAAACTTCCTTATTGCACATTAGCTATTGATTTAATGTCTTTTCTTGAATGTTCTTATATAAGCAGTTAGTTCATGTTTTTTTGTCGGCCATTAGTTTTGGTATTCATACATAATTCTTATTTAATTGATTTTTTAAGTATTTCTTGATTAAATATCTGGTTACTACTTTATTATCTTAACTAATCGCTACCTCCGGAACATGTATTCACCATTTTGTCGAGCCTTTTAAAGTCGGATTAATTTTAGTCAATTAGTCTTCCTTATTTTTATGACTCTTGAGCATTCTATCTAATGGCTTCTTAAATAATTGTTTGACATAACGATCACTCAGCATTTTCATTAATTTCACTCACCAGCTTCCATAATAATTATTTGATATAACTGTCACTTGCATTCCATTAGTCAGTATACCTGTCAATCTTTATTTTGAAATTTTACGTATCCTATCAATGGAATCCACGTTTCATTACAGCGCTATTTAGATTGGGTGAATTTTGGCGCCAACTTTTTCAATACTATTTCAAATTGAACTTGTTGGTACGAGGCTATACTTTTATTTCATTTTACTCAGGTAAGGTATTCTTCATTTTATTTTCATTTCTATTTTTGATTTCATCTAGCCCACCATGACTGCCTGATACAGCATCACTGATATATCTTTCAGTCTGTTTTTACTTTGATAATTTTACAATTATACGCTTAACATTTCCTTTACATTTCTGTTAGTACCCTTGACGCTTTTACCGTGAGGGATGTGTATATGTATATTTATTTATATCTCACACGTCAGTATTGGGTGAATTTTGGCGCCAACTTTTTCAAATTGAATCTGTTGATACTCTTTATTTTACTCAGGTAAGGCAATTTTTATTTTAATTTTATTAAGTCCACTATGACTGCCTGATACAGCATCACCGATATATCTTTTAGTTCGTTTCTATTTTGATAATTTGACAATTATAAGCGTAACATTTCCTTTACATTTCCGTTAGTATCCTTGGCGCTTCTACCGTTAGGGAAGTGTATATATATATTTATTTATATCTCACACGTCAGTATATTTGAGATATATCATTACTATTGTTGACACGCAGTCCTTTTTTCTTTTCTCTTTTTTCTATTTTTCTCATCACTCCTTGCGGAGTGTGAGCGTTATCTTTCCTTTTTTTTGATCGCTAGGCCCTTAATATATGTCCGGATTGTATGGCTTTTTTGAGATCGTTATTTTGTGATATTATTATTATTAAAATTATTTATATACACTTTTTAGACTTAAATAGATATTTGGATATACATTTTTAAATTTAAATCTTTAATTTCATGATTTTGTATAGACGTTGGTTCTATATCTCATTCCCAATCATGCGTCGCCAACTTATGATTTATTTTTCTAATATTTGTTTTATCACTCATTTTTATGCTACCTCTTATTTTTGCTTGTAACGTTTATCACCATGCTGTTACTATGAAACAGATTTTTATATATAATCTAAATATATAGCTATATACTTTTTTATGCAACAATTATTTAAAAACTTTCTATGATATTGGTCGTTACACTTATTATCTTTTATTTTTATTTTCATCATTATTTCTGCATCTAGTAATTTTTCTTATTCTTTTTATTCATGCAAAAATTTCTTATAGAGACAACATTTTATGAGCTCCATTGTCTGTCAGTATATTCTGTGCAACTACTGATCGGTATGTTCAATTTTTATTTTTATATGTATGTGTTAAGAAATCATCTGTTGTAGATATTTTGTATTTGTATTTGTATTTTTATTTAGTATGCTATGGCTTTTTATTTAGTATGTCATTGCTTTTTACTTAGTACATCATATCCATTATCAGTTTTTATATTTAAAGAAATTTGTTCCACTATACGTTATATTTAATTATCTATTGACTCATGGGATGATATTATAAGCCTGTGATATAGATATATTACTTTTTGAAATATGTTTCTATAATGCTAATCAAATTATATATTATTTATTTACCATTTGATCTCTATGATGCTTGTCTGATGATATAGTAATAGTATTTGTATTGATTTAGTTAATATATTAAATTCTAAGTCAGGGGATTTGATTCATATTAATAATGTTTTATATTAGGTATTTTTTATATTACGCGTTTTTACATTAAGTTTTTATATTTGGTGTTATATATTTGATTTGATTTTAATTATATATGTGTTATGTTATTTTATAGACCCCTGATGAAGGCTTTTTTAAAAGCCGAAACACGGACCGTGTAGGGTCCCTAATAAAGTTTTCCTGGAGCATCTCACCCCTTGTCTCGGATTGATCTCTTGAAGTTGTGTTTTTCCACTTTTTTCTTTTTTGTTTAGCCGCATTGAGCCTGCCATGAGTGGGAATAGGCAAATGTAACTAAAATAAAATAAATAAATACTAATAAAGAAGAGATTTAACTCCGAGGATCTGAAGAAACATGAAGCGCTAATGAACTCCGTGTCTCCTCAGACGCGGAAAAAGAAGAACTGAGGGGCGTGTCCGCACGGCGAGCGGGAAGATGTGTGCACGCATGCGCGGTGCAATCGCTCACGACGGAACGCTGTTGAAGAGATTTTTAGATTTTGCTTGAAAATCCTCCGGGGCCGACGTGACGTCACCCACTTGTGAGAATATCAGCCTGCTTGTCTTCAGGAGAAACTCACTTGCAGTCTTTGCGGACCCAGTAATGTTCTGCAGCAGCCATCAGTGATATTATACAGATCCACCGAGGTGGTTTTAATGATTGACTGTCTTTATTACTTTAACCAGCGAATTCATACAGAGCGCCGCATCTTTATTACCAGGAAGATCAATTTATACAGACCGCCGTTGAATGGAATAACAATTATCTAACACAATCTGAATTTATAAGAATTTATTCAGAGCGACCTCAATATGGTTTCAAAGTTATCTAACACAATCTTTATTGGTGAGTTTATATACAATTCATGGCAACAAAGGAGAGGCTAAGAGGATCCATAAGGACAGTCGAAGTACAAAAAGAATTAGATCAACAAACAAAATATATTCTAATCTTAAAAGCATTATTACGAAAGGAGCAGGTTATTTGATTTCGTTATGGCTAATTGGCCACAGCTATACTGGCCATATTGTCTGATTGGAAAGACAACACAGTCTTTTCTGTGACTGCTGAAGGAATATCGTGTGTCTCACTAGGAATTAGAGAGAAATTGCTGCAGGTAAGAGATTGAGTTTTCAGTGCCTGGAAAGATCTGGAGTTCATTAGATTTGTTTTGTCAGAACGCTGATAAATAAAGAGGATTGCATTTTATTCTTTGTTAAAAAGGTCTATGTATTGTATTTGTTACGCCTGGGTCTTTGTGTGTCTGTGTGTGTGTGTTTTTATGGGGAGGTTTAAACTATATTATATTGTACTTCTTTTTGACACCTCTGCTTGTAAAAAATAAAAGTTAAAAAAAGAGTGCTTTTATTATCAAAAGTGCCTAAGCCAGGACACCTCTGAGTCATCCCGAAACACTAATTATTGGCAATGGTGAAAATGGACAGGAATTAGTCATACAGGCTAACACTAGAAAAGGAAGCTAGAACTGCATTCACTTGTGTACATTCTGAGGGGCATAATCGAACGTTGCCGGCGAACTAGATCGCCGTCGATCTATTTTGGTGGCGGCGCAATAGCTGGCCGGAACCGTATTATTGAAAAAGATGGTCGGACATCTTTTTTTCGATAATACGGTGTGGCCCGGCGAAATGCTGTGGATTTCGCCGGGTTTGACATCGCCGGGTGTGTTTTTCTGCGATAATGGAAAAAAACTATCGGCGATCTCAAACCCGGTGAAATCCAAGGCATTTGGCCGTGGGAGGAGCCAGCATTTGTAGTGCACTGGTCCCCCTCACCTTCCAGGACACCAACCTGGCACCCTATGGGGCACTTAAAACATCTTTTATAAACAACCAAATTTGCTTCCAGGTGCTTAGCACCCTTCTCTTGTGTGCTGAATCCCCCAAATCCCCCCCCCCCAAACCCACTGCCCATAAGTGCACACCATTACCCTAGCCCTAAGGGCTGAAGGGGGGGGGCACCTACATGTGGGTACAGTGGGTTTTGGGGGGTTTGGGAGGGCTCAACATTACCCACCACAAGTGGAACAGGTGGGGGGGGGATGGGCCTGGGTCTGCCTTTCTGCAGTCCACTGCAACCAACAACTGTTCCAGGGACCTGCATACTGCTGTCAGGGTGCTGGGTATGACATTTGAGGCTGGCATACAGGCTGGCAAAAAGGTTTTGTTTTCAATATATTTAGTGTGGGAGGGGGTTGGCGACCACTGGAGGAGTATGGGGAGGTCATCCCCCATTCCCTCCGGTGGTCATCTGATCAGTTGGGGCACTTTTTTGAGGCTTGGTCATAAAAAAAAAAGGACCAAGTAAACCCGGCGAAATACTGATTATTGCCGGGTTTTATTTTTCCATTATCGGCGAAAGCCGCCATCTGGTAGCCACGCCCACACCCGCCCATGTCCCGCCTTCACTTAGCCACCGACACGCCCCCTTGAACCTTCGCCGGTGAAGCGAAGGGAAAGCAGCGATGCTGTCAAAACGGAAGCTTTCGATTATACAGATTTCGCCGCTTTTGCGAAATCGCCGGCCATCTCCTGATTTATGGCTGGCGATCACTTTCGAAAATAAGCTGGTCTGTGTCTCTGTTGAGGACAGTCTCATAAATAAAGTTTTCAGTTGAAAATCTGGGCTGGAGAGATTAAGTTCTACTTTACCACTTATGCACCTAAATGCAATACCACTTGTATTTCTCTATCCGGAAATGGCGATCGCCATTACGGTATAATGTAAGCCACATTGAGCCTGCAAATTGGTGGGAAAATGTGGGATACAAATGCAACAAATCAAACATATAAACGGCAAGTGACCGACTCACCTGCAAATGCGCAGTACAGACTTCCCTCTCTGTCCCACCCTCGCGTCTAGACATCATGACGTCAAAGGGTGGAACAGAGAGGGAAACGGAGTCGGACTGTCGGATGCTGCCGCTGCCACCTGTAAACGAACATCGTGCGAACCAACCTCTACCCTCCCCCCGCCACTCCCACCCCCCTCCGTATTGGGCCCCCTGCACTGACCTAACAGCGCCTCTCACCTCCGTGTGGATCTGCTGCTGCCTGTAGAGCTTTCACAGAGGTGAGAGGTGCTGTCAGGTCAGTGCAGGGGGCCCGGCACCATAGGCGCCCGGTATAAGAGGCTTGGGGAGGCTACGTCTCCCCAGCCCAACCGCTGCCCCCACCCCACGAGCTGCAGGCATCCCCATTGCCCCCACCCCGTGAGCTGCAGGCTTCTCCGCTCCTCAGTCGCCAATCATCTCCCGTCTGCCCTCAGCTGCCCGATAGCCCTCGTTTCCTTCCTGCCCTACCTTTAAATATTGTAATTTTCCTCGAGAGGGCGGCGCTGGCATTGCAAGCAGCAACAGACTCCAGCCTTCCCTCGCATGGCTCCGCCCTCTTCTGACGTATTTCCTGTTTCCACGAGGGCAGAACCATGAGAGAGAAGCTGGAGCCTGCTGCTGCTTGCAATGCCGGTGCTGCCCGCTCAAGGAAAATTACAATATTTTAAGGTAGGGCAAGGGCAGGAAGGAAACGAGGGCTATCGGGCAGCTGAGGGCAGACGTGAGATGATTGACGACCTGGGGAGCAGGGAGTGGGGGGGGGGGGCTGGAAGAAGGCAGGAAATGGCTGTCAGAAGGGAGATGGTTGACATGGGCTGCTGGGGGGAAGGGGGAGGCTAGAAGGAGATGGTTAACATGAGTGGATGGAGGGGAGGGCAGGGGGAGAGGAGGGTTGCTGGACATGGTGGATGGAGGGGAGGGCAGGGGAGAGGAGGGTTGCTGGACATGGAAGGATGGAGGGGAGGGCAGGGGAGAGGAGTGTTGCTGGACATGGGTGGATGGATGGGAGAGGAGGGTTGCTGGACATGGGAGGATGGAGGGGAGAGCAGGGTTGCTGGAAATGGGAGGATGGGGAGGGCAGGGGAAAGGAGAGTTGCTGGACATGGGTGGATGGAGGGGAGAGGAGGGTTGCTGGACATGGATGGAGGGAAGGAAAGAGTGAGGAAGGAGATGAGATGAGGGAAAAGGAAGAGAGAAAAACTGCACATGGAGGAAGAAAATAGGCAGAAGCTGGATCCACTGGACAGTCAAGTCTGTGGAGGACCCAGCTTTTACTTACGGATATAGGGCAAGAAATGAAGAAGAAAGGAGGAAAGTAAAGAAATAAATGGAAAGGAAGCCCTGGGAACGGAGTTAAGAGGACAGATAACAGCAGAATCGGATACTGGGCCAGCATGATCAGAAAAACAAAGTCACCAGACGACAAAGGTAGAAAAGATCATTTTATTTTCATTATAGTGTTTGGAATATGTCCACTTTGAGAATTAGGTGCTCAACATTAAAAGTTTATATTTATTTACTTATTTATGGCATTTTATTCCACATTAAACATGAATTAGGGTGTTTTGTGTCTCTACATGAGAACTGTGATATTATGATCCCTTGTTTCATATTGTTGATGGTCTGCATTTTCCGTATGGGTGGTATATTGGTGTATTAGGTTCTGCCCAGTGTAATATTTATGGTACAGTAAGGTCCTGAGTGTGTTTTTGCACAAATTTGTGCATAGTGTTTTGCAGTTGAGCAACTGTGGCTAGTATATGCTTTGAGCAACCACTTTATTCTTTGACATATGATACATATCTAATATCTAAATTTAATAAAAGGTATTAATTGTGACTTATTTTTATTTATTTTTTCTGTGTGTTATCAGACAATTATGGATTTAAGTTCCACCCCAACCCCGCCCCCTTTAGCCTCCCCAAACAATTGGGCCACCGATCGCCTATGCCCGGCACGGAGGGGGGAGGGAGTGGCAGCGAGGAGGGTAGCTGGACATGGGGGAGGGCAGGGGGGAGAGGGCATGGTTGCTGGACATGGGGTGAGAGCAGGGCAGAGAGGAGGGTTGCTAGACATGGGAGGAGGGGGGAGGCCAAGGGAAAGAGAAGGATTGCTGGATATGGGGGTGGGGGGAGGCCAGGGGAGAGAGGAGGGCTGCAATACTCACCTGTTTTTACGGGCTTAACGGCTAGTAAATAAATAAATAAGTTCAATGAAGAGAAATGTTCAGCCCATGGAGTTTTACCCTGTTAACTATTAAATTCCTTGGTCAATTTCCTTTGAAAACTGACCTAATGCTGCCTCCACCCTGTCTACATTCTTTCAGAAGCATCAAAAACCCCCAAATATTTTATTTTGCTTTTTCCATTTGTGAACCTTTCTTCATATGTAAAACTGTATGCATATGTATGTTGGACACATTGCTGTTACATATCACTCAGGCAGTCCATCCTTGGAATCTGTAGTTTGTATCAGAGGCAATAGAGAGTGAACATGACTTACCCAGCTTCCCTGGTTAAGTACATAAGTATTGCCACACTGGGACAGACCAAAGGTCCATCAAGCCCAGCATCCTGTTTCCAACAGTGGCCAATCCAGGTCACAAATACCTGGCAAGATCCCCAAAACGTTCAATGTATTTTATGCTGCTTATCCCAGAAATAAGTTGTGGATTTTCCCCAAGTCCATTTTAATAATGGTCTATGGACTTTTCCTTTAGGAAGCTGTTCAAACATTTTTTAAACCCCGCTAAGCTAAACACCTTTACCACATTCTCTGGCAACAAATTCCAGGAGGGAGACTTTTTGGCCAGTTCTCTTTTTGAACTTGCATCTCAATTCTTTGTTTTGTTTGTAGTACCTAATACCACCACTGAACTCAGCACTTCAGATCCCATAATGCACCAGGATAGAGATGTCAGAAATCCAGGACTGGCTCAAAATGTCCCTCCTGGAACTGGGTAACTTGGCAGTTCTCCAGCTCTAACCATTAAGCCTGTGTATTGGACATGCGCAGGTTCATTTTTCAGCACATCTGCAAAAAAGGCCTTTTTTGGTCAAAAATGGACCCGGGCGGTAATCGTTAGTGTGCATCCAATGCCGATTAAACACCCAGTTAGCGCCGTGCAATGGAAATTTTCTGGCGCACATAAAAAATGAAATTACTACCATGGCCACGCGGTAGCACCTCTGTTTATAAAAATAAAAAGTTTAAACTAAAAAGAAGTCCTTTGATTATCAAACATACCCAAGGTGGCATGTTTTGCCTACTTCAGAGCTGTATCAGGGGTCAACTGTAATACAGTATGAATATATTAGAAGCATAATAAAACCAATTTATATAAATAAAAGACTCATAAACACATGCAATCCAGAATTCTAAAATTATAATAATGTGAAAGCAAACCAATTCCAGCATGCAAAGTGTATGGGAACAGGTGTTGATATGAGCACAAACATGCATTCTAGGATGTCTGTTTAAATCAAATCTGATACAATAAAAATTAGGAAATATTGGGGATCTTTTACTAAGCTGGGCATCTCTCTCTACATGGGTGTCGCTAACATTTAGCGCATCCTAATCAGCAGGCACTAAGGGGTATGTTTACTAAGGCGCATTAGCGTTTTTAACGCACCTATAATTAAAGTGTTTGTGTGGGGGGGGAGGGGTGCTGTTAGACAGCAGAGTTAATTTGGAGGTTATGTATGGGTGCTTGGAGGATCATGGTAATTGGGGTTCTATGGCTCCGGGGGGGGGGGGGGCACTATTAGATTTTCTGCTCCAATGCAGAGAGAGCTAACCCTTCTATAACACCTCAGAGTTAGCAGTAAATGTCTCACTTTGTGCTCAGGTCATGTACCATTAAAAACCTCTCTACATCAGGGCAGAATAGCTAACAGCCTACTTACAATTTATTTTAACATGTTAGGGCAGACGCTTACTGCAGAAGCTAACTCCCATGCTAAACTGGTTTTTCTCCTGCTAATGTACTTGCATTCCTTCCCTTAAGCTCATGCTGGTAGCTTTGGGTGTGTCCTTCAACCAGGAAAGAGAGACACCCTCACTCTCACAGTTAATAACCAGAAAAGGCAGTAGAAAATCCCCAAGAACCAGAGCAAGAGATTAAGACAATAAAAATGTATTCAGCCGGAGTTTGTTTGTTCTTATAAAGGTCAGGAACAGAGAGCCCCAAATAACTTAGGACCCCCTGATTTATATAGCAAAAAGTCTTACTTCTACGGAGACAGAGACGGGAAGGTGGTAGAACTAGAGAACATGAATTGAGGTTGAAGGGGGACAGACTCAAGAAAAATGTCAGGAAGTATTTTTTCATGGAGAGGGTGGTGGATATGTGGAATGCCCTCCCGCGGGAGGTGGTGGAGATGAAAACGGCAACGGAATCCTACTATATAAATGAAGAGTGACCGATGTGCCATGCATGTGCAGAACAGCACAGCTGTTCTGTGAATGCGCGGCACGTCACAGGTCTCTCCCGACGTTACAGGCAGGACCAGCGGCACATACAGGCAGGACCAGCGGCACGTCACAGGTCTCTCTCTCTCTCTCTCTTCCACCTTCATCCTTCCCCGACACTGTCTACTCCTCTCTTCTCGCACCTGAAAACCCGTGAAATCCTTCCGCTCCACTGCTTCCCCCTCATTCGCATCTCTTTGATTGGCCCACAGCGCTCGCCTGCTGCTGAAACACAAACACAGCTCCTAGCAACGGCGGAACGCAGGCAGTCAGAATTACCGGGCATGTGGGAACTCCCTCGGCGGCTGGGCGGGGGTTATCGCCACATCTGGCCAATACCACCACAAATTACGTACGGGAGCATCCAGCGGTCCCGCCGATTTTTATGTATTTCCAGATGGTAGCTGCCAGCTAGGAGTGCTCTATTTGGTATTGGAGGAAGTAGGGAAGCAGCTACCTGAAGCTTACTGTTCCGGGGGAGCACGAGAGTCAGTGATAGATGGCTTTCTCACCTCCAAACTAAACTTATTCTCTATTCTACCTCTGAACCAAATTTTCTTGAGCCTGTATAAGTTCCTTCAAGAGAAGAGGATCAATGAAAACAATCATATATTTCCTGGGACAATTCCAGCAAAGAATCTCTGTAATCCTTGCCCAGCATCATCTCTCACTCCCATTCAACAACAGCCTTCCCTCTCTGCTCCCTATATTCTTTGCCTATCAATGGACTCCCCCTCCATCACCCCTGTCCTATAAAAGCCCCCTTCTCTCCCCTACCTTTTGCCCAATAAAGCCCCCTTCTCTATACCCAGCCCTTGGCTGATCCAATACATCATACTCTACTATGGGATTTGCTCTTTAGGCTGTAGTTTTGGTAACAATGGAAAAAAGAGGGGGAAAAAAAACATTCAAGGGCAGGAGTTTAGAGCGACTGACCCTCCACTGTCACAGGGACTCCTACCATCTCTCTCTCTCTCACACACACACACCACTAGAACAATAAGGGGCATGGGAAATCACATAAGTCAAACAATAACAAGGTTCAAATTCTGACATTACGTTCATCAACTTTTAAATTACAACAAAATATTAGAACAATGTGCTGCCTCAAACAACTGGCTATAAAGAGCAACTGACCCTCCTCTGTCACAGGAACTCCTACCAGCTCTCTCTCACACTCTCTCTCTTTCAGACAGATGCACACACACACACACTTTCTCTCTCACACACACACACAACTCACAAACGAGCCATGCTTTGCTGCCTCAAACAACTGGCTATAAGGAGCGACTGACCCTCCACTTTCACAGGGACTCCTACCAGCTCTCTCTCTCTCTCTCTCACACACACACACACACACACACACACACCACTAGAACAATAAGGGGCATGGGAAATCACATAAGTCAAACAATAACAAGGTTCAAATTCTGACATTACGTTCATCAACTTTTAAATTACAACAAAATATTAGAACAATGTGCTGTCTCGAACAACTGGCTATAAAGAGCAACTGACCCTCCTCTGTCACAGGAACTCCTACCAGCTCTCTCTCTCTCTCTCTGAACTCACTCTCACACTCTCTCTCTCTTTCAGACAGATGCACACACACACACACTTTCTCTCTCACACATACACACACACAACTCACAAACGAGCCATGCTTTGCTGCCTCAAACAACTGGCTATAAGGAGCGACTGACCCTCCACTTTCACAGGGACTCCTAGCAGCTCTCTTGCTCTCTGTCTCACACACACACACTATCTTTCTCTCTCTCTCTCTCTCTTAACAACTGGCTATAAGGAGTGACTGACCCTCCACTTTCACAGGGACTCCTAACAGTTCTCTCTCTCTCTCTCTCTCTCTCACACACACACACACTATCTCTCTCTCTCTCTCTCTCTCTTAACAACTGGCTATAAAGAGCAACTGACCCTCCTCTGTCACAGGAACTCCTACCAGCTCTCTCTCTCTCTCTCTCTGAACTCACTCTCACACTCTCTCTCTCTCTTTCAGACAGATGCACACACACACACAACTCACAAACGAGCCATGCTTTGCTGCCTCAAACAACTGGCTATAAGGAGTGACTGACCCTCCACTTTCACAGGGACTGCTAGCAGCTCTCTTGCTCTCTGTCACACACACACACTATCTTTCTCTCTCTCTCTTAACAACTGGCTATAAGGAGTGACTGACCCTCCACTTTCACAGGGACTCCTAACAGTTCTCTCTCTCTCTCTCTCTCTCTCTCTCTCTCTCTCTCTCACACACACACACACAACTCACAAACGAGCCCTGCTTTGCTGCCTCAAACAACTGGCTATAAGGAGCGACTGACCCTCCACTTCACAGGGACTCCTAGTAGCTCTCTCTCTCTCTCACACACACATACACACACACACTATCTCTCTCTCTCTCTCTTAAAAACTGGCTATAAGGAGTGAATGACCCTCCACTTTCACAGGGACTCCTAGCAACTTTCTCTCTCTCATACACACACACACACACACACACACACACACACACACACACACACACACATTCTCTCTCTCACATATACTCTCTCTCTCTCTCTCTCTGAACTCACACACACACACACACACACACACACACACACACACACACACACAAAGAATGTAGTATATAAAACTGTACTTAAAAAATCTTGCCTGTTTTGATGGGCTTAATGGCTTGTTCAAACATATTTGGGGTGCAGCCCTGAGCCAGTGAAGTTTTTTTTTGTTGTGTACACACTTAATGATTTTTAAGAAAATTATCGTGTTTTTTTTACTGTGTTAGAAATGAACATTGAACTGAATGAATACCTATGTGAAGGGAAGAGATTTTGTTGTTAGAACAAAAAAATTCTTCACGGGCTCAGGGCTGCACCCCAAATAAGAGACACTTGAGCCAAGTGCTGAGAATTGTGTGACACACAGGATACAGTGGAGCATAGAATAAATACTGGATGGAAATATAGTTCCCATGATTTTTAAGAAAATTATCATTTTTTATTGTGTTAGAAATTAACATTGAGCTAAATGATACTTATGTAAGCATAGGACTGTATTTTCAACGAATGACTGGGAACTATATTTCTACCCAGTATTTATTCTATGCTCCACTGTATCTGTGAATCCAATATCCCAGTCATTCGTTGAATTTCAATAATGAGCACAATACTAATGCCAAAAGGGTACACAGAGACCAACTGAAAAAATTGTTTTTACCCATTCAAAGTTTTTCTGAGGAGCCAGATTTTGATTAACGTTTATTGAAATTCAATAAGTTCCCAGTCATTCATTGTTAATACAGTCCTATGCTTGCATAAGTATCATTAAGCTCAATGTTCATTTCTAACACAGTAAACAAAAATGATAATTTTCTTAAAAATCATTAAGTGTGCACACAACAACAACAACAAAAACTTCACCGGCTCAGGCACTTTCTTGCGATGGGCACCTCTCCTTCTGGAGGAGCCAGACTTAATGATTCTCACTGAGAATGTTTTCTGCGCTCATAAAAATGTTTGACTGCTAAAATCCAGAGAAATCAAAGTAATCGTTGCACTATTAGTGCTGCCTGTTATATCCTGCCACTGCTGCCTTTTAGATGGAGCGTGTTATATCCTGATATCAAATGGAGAAGAGCCCAGTATACCTTTCCAAATGGATTTGTAATTAAAAGAGGAGGAAAAAGACCTCAACACACCCTGACGGGTCTTTGGCTGGGGTTGTCTATTTCATCTTGGGTCTTAAAAAACCTCGTGATATAAATTTTATATCTCTTTAGTCATCACTTAATTTTAGATATATCATTTAATTTAAATCAAAAAAATTTTTTGAAACTTTTTTTGACATTCAATCCACACTCTAATTCGTGTTCATATGTCACTACTCAATTTTATAGCACAACAGTCATGAGAATTAGTACTGTGCGTTTTATCCTGTTACTGCTACCTTTTTGATCGCCGGTGTTATATCAATGGGCTTCAAGATGCCAGAACAGCATCTTGCTCTCTTTTACTTCGCTGTGCAGATCACCGACCGTGTATACTGAGGCTTCAGTTACGACCGTGCCTATAAAGACGCTGTGCCCGGCTGTCCTCGCTCATTATTATTATTATTATTCCTCGGAAGACAAAAAACTCTAACCTCCGCTCTGTGCAATGGCAACAATTGACTTAACGATTCTCGTCTTTTGGCGAAACCTTCGTATACAAATTGATCGGAGGTTCAACTTCCCTTTCTTCATGAATAATATTTTCTTACGACTCACCATCTCGAGAACACTGGTGCAAATTAGCATGAGCAACACTGGAGCTATTGAATAAATTAATGACTCGCATGAGAAACTCTGGAATTACTGAACAAATCCTAATAAATTAATGACTCGCTTGAGAAACTCTGGAATTATTGAAAAAATCCCAATAAATTAATGACTCGCCTGAGAAACTGTTGACTTATTGAATAAATCCCGAGAAAGAAATCACTGGCATGAGCAGCAACGTTTCTTCTCTTGTAAACTGTTAAGCGGCGTTTCCCTCCCAATATTGCTTGATCGAGTGCTTTTTAACATGTCCTTATTATCTGCATTAAAGTCTCCCTTGCTTACACGGGTCTGTGTCTGTTTTCTTTGTCTCTGTTGTTTATTATAGGGCGAGGACTCCTTTTCCTGAAAGTTGAACGGAGGACATGTGGGCTCATGATGCTGCTTAGCGTAAAGCACTGAGGAGCCTTTTTACCAAGCAGTGGTAGGGCTTTCGCACGGGTAGCAGGTGGCAAAACCACACTCCGGAGTTTGCCCCGTGCCATTCACTGCCTGATTACTGCTGGGTTCGATAGAAAAAAACCCACTCAGAGGTTTTATTCATTACTCTGAACTACTGTAATAACTTTTGGATCTGGGAGTGGTCACCCTGCCGTCTCTGGCTTCTCTCCTCCCCTTCCATTTGTCCTTGTCAACTTTTCAAGGGAATCTGCAATCGATTGCTGTATTTTGCTGTTGAAACCAAGGGTCATAAAGTCGGAATTAATATAAATTGAAATCCAAAATGGTTTTTTTTTAACCGTCGCAATTATGTCTCCGGGTGATAAAGCTCTTCTTTCCTCTTCCCCTTCGGAATTGGCTCTAATCATGGCGGAGACGTGGTGATTCCTTTCCATTGACTGATAGGGGCTGTGTACGGTGGGGGGGGGGGGGGGGGGGGGTCCTCTAGTCTGGTTTTTCTTTTCTAATTATTTGGGGTTTCATAATGTTAGAATTCAGTCTAACAGCAGCTGCAGACTTTGGAGCCTGTCAGCCAGCGCTTAATCATCGTATTGATGTTATTTTGTGTTTAACTTCCTTGTTTATTATTTTGTTTTTTAACTAGTAACAAAATATGAAAAATTGAGCAGTGAGCACTTCTCAGGAGGCTGCTAAGAGGGGGCGGGATCCTGGGCGGTGCTTGTGCCCCTCCCCACAGCCTGTCCAGTAACTGGAGACTGGTAATACAGAGTCATTCCAGGGGCGGGAACTTGCTGGAGAGAATAAGGTCGCTTGCAGCGCAGACCCGGTAATGTCTTTGCAATTGCGGACAGGTAATGTTCTGCAGCAGCTGCCAGTGATATTATACAGATCCACCGAGGTGGTTTTAATGATTGACTAACTATCCTTATTACTTTAACCAGCGAATTCATACAGACCGCCGCATCTTTATTACCAGGAAGATGAATTTATACAGACCGCCGTTGAATGGATTATCTAACGCAATCTGAATTTATACGAATTTATTCAGAGAGACCTCAATATGGTTTTAAAGTTATCTAACACAATTTTTATTGGTGAGTTTATATACAATTCATGTCAACAAAGGAGAGGCTAAGAGGATCCATAAGGGAAATGGGACTTAATATACCGCCTTTCTGAAGTTTTTTTTTTTTTTTTTCAACTACATTCAAAGCGGTTTACATATATCCAGGTACTTATTTTGTACCAGGGGCAATGGAGGGTTAAGTAACTTGCCCAGAGTAACATCAAAGTACAAAAAGAAGTAGATCAACAAACAAAATATATTATAATCTTAAAAGAATTATTACAAAAGAAGCAGGTTATTTGATTTAGTTATGGCCATAGCTATACTGTCTGATTGGAAAGCCAACACAGTCTTTTCTATGACTGCTGAGGGAATATCGTGTGTCTCACTAGGAATTAGAAAGAAATTGCTACTGCAAGTAAGAGACTGAGCTTTCAGTGTCTGGAAAGATCTGGACTCCATTAGATTTGTTTTGTCAGAACGATGATAAATAAAGAGGATTGAATTTTAATCTTTGTTAAAAAGGTCTATGTATTGTATTTGTTACTCCTGGGTCTTTGTGTGTCTGTGTGTTTTTTTGTTGGTTTTTTTTTTTGGGGGGGGGGGAGGTTTAAACTATATTATATTTTATTTCTTTTTGACACCTCTCTTTGTAAGAAATAAAAGTAAAAAAAAAAAAAAAGAGTCCTTTTATTATCAAATGTGCCTAAGCCAGGACACCTCTGAGTTATCCAGAAACAGTAGTTACTCACAATGGTGAAAATGGACAGGAATTAGTCATATAGGCTAACACTAGTGAAGAGAAATGTTCAGCCCCTGGAGTTGTACCCTGTTAAATATTAAATTATTTGGACAAATTCCTTTGAACACTGACGTAATGCCGCCTCCATTCTTTCAGAAGGATTAAAAAAACGGAAATATTTTATTTTGCTTTTTCCATTTGTGAACCTTTCTTCATATGTAAAACTGTGTACATTTATGTGTTGGACACATTGCTGTTACATATCACTCTTTCAGGCAGTCCATCCTTGGAATCTGTAGTTTGTATCAGAGGCAATAGAGAGTGAACATGACTTACCCAGCTTCCCTGGTTAAGTATATAAGTATTGCCACACTGGGACAGACCAAAGGTCCATCAAGCCCAGCATCCTGTTTCCAACAGTGGCCAATCCAGGTCACAAATACCTGGCAAGATCCCCAAAAAGTTCAATGTATTTTATGCTGCTTATCCCAGAAATAAGTTGTGGATTTTCCCCAAGTCCATTTTAATAATGGTCTTTTCCTTTAGGAAGCTGTTCAAACCTTTTTTTTAAACCCCGCTAAGCTAACCACTTTTACCACATTCTCTGGCAACGAATTCCAGGAGGGAGACTTTTGGGCCAGTTCTGTTTTGAACTTGCATCTCAATTCAGTGTTTTGTCTGTAGTACCTAATACCACCACTGAACTCAGCACTTCACATCCCATAATGTACCAGGATAGAGATGTCAGAAATCCAGGACTGGTTCAAAATGTCCCTCCTGGAACTGGGTAACTTGGCAGCTCTCCAGCTCTAACCATTAAGCATGTGTATTGGACACGCCCAGGTTCATTTTTCAGCACACCTGAGCTGTAGCAGGGATGAACTGTTATACAGTATGAATATATTAGTAGCATAATAAAACCAAATTATATAAAAGACTCATAAACACATGACATGCATAATTCTAAAATTATAATAATGTGAAAACAAAACAATTCCAGCATGCAAAGTGTATGGGAACAGGTGTTGATATGAGCGCAAACATGCATTCTAGGATGTCTATTTAAATTAAATCTGATACAATAAAAATTAGCAACTACTGGGGATCTTTTACTAAGCTGGGCAACTCTCTCTACATAGGTGTCGCTAACATTTAGCACATCCTAATCAGCAGGCACTAAGGGGTATGTTTACTAAGGTGCATTAGCGTTTTTAACGTGCCTATAAATAAAGTGTTTGTGTGTTGGGGGAAGGGGTGCTGTTAGACACCAGAACTAATTTGGAGCGTATGTATGGAGGATAAAGGTAATTGAGTTTCTGGGGCTCTATTAGTTTTTCTGCTCCAATGCAGAGAGAGCTAACCCTTCTATATCACCTCACCTCAGAGTTAGCAGTAAATTTCTCACCTGGTCATGTGCCCTTAAAATCTTCTCTACATCAGAGCAGAATAGCTGACAGCCTACTTACCATTTATTTATTTCGTTTTTGCTCACACCTTTTTCAGTAGTATCTCAAGGTGAGTTACAATCAGGCACTCTGGATATTTCTCTGTCCCAGGAAGGCTCATAATCTAAGTTTGTACCTGAGGCAATGGAGGGTTAAGTGACTTGCCCAAGATCATAAGGAGCAGCAGTGGGGTTTGAACAGGTGGTGCTCTAACCCCTAGGCCTCCACACTTTAACATGCTATGGCAGATGTCTGTTGTAGAAGCTAACTTCCATGCTAAACTGGTTTTTCTCCTGGTAATGTACTTGCATTCCTTCCCTTAAACTCATGCTGGTAGCTTTGGGTGTGTCCTTCAACCAGGAAATAATAATCAGAAAAGGCAGTGGAAAATCCCCAAGAACCAGAGCAAGAGAATCAGGCAGAAAAAAATGTATTCATCCAGAGTTTGTTTGTTCTTATAAAGGTTAGGAACAGAGAGCCCCGAATAACTTAGGACCCCTGCTACTTCTAGGATCTACTGCAATTTCATTGGCACAGTAGATCCTTATAAGGTCAATGCATTACATTCTGTTTCTTTGGCCCTTTACAGCATATCACATGGTTAAACTCAGCATGTAACGGGTCCGAAAATCAGGAGACGAAAGACAAATTGGTTCCAAAACAAAACAGCTTTTTATTGCTAGCAATTGAAACAGCAGCACTGAGTAATCTCAGGATACTGCATGTCGGGCGTCATCTGACACTCGTTCTTATACAGATTACTGGTCATGCGCATAAAACGCATCATACGTCACACACACACATGCGCAGTACAGGCACATGCGCAATACATTAGTAGTTCTGTAGTTCTCACAGAGAAAAGATACGTCAGTTTCATAGCTTTCATAGAAATTGTTACTTTGCAAGAAATGTAACTTATTGCAGTGTCCCAGCACATCTACACAATACAGCCTCTTATGCATGAATCACGAGACTGGGCTGGCAGAGCCAGCTGCCTTCCATACAACCCTAAATTGCTGACTACTACAATTTGTTATCTAGCTGCTGGTTAACAAATACATGCTACTAGTAAAAGTCTAAACTGCACAGGTTTTGGTCTTAGTCTAGGCTCATTATATGTAAGGCACAAAAGGTCCAGTGCATTAATAAAGCATGGCTAAAAGGCCAAAAGCAGAGGTAGAGTCCATAAGTATAAGTCCATCAATAGGCACAAAACATGAGGTTGTTCTGGTGGTCAGTAGTACTCATAGTATTCAAGTAGTATCCGGCGTTCCACTCCTTCATTCCCCCCTTTTGATACTTGAACATCCATCTGGTGGAGAGTATCACCTCCATGAACCCTAAAAAAAGGAAAGAAAGGACAAGGATAGTTAGCGAGGGAGGCAACAAGCGAGCCCTAAGCCCTTGCGCAGCCGTTGGTTGCTTCGCCGGGGTTGAGACGAGGGGCCCCTAGTGGAATCCCCCCCCCCCTTTGTATCCGGTCTTATGCTGGCACAAGGGTAGTGGCCCATTAAGTGACTCAGGAGGACAAAAGTGCACGTTAGCCACAAGGTGCTTCATCGTCAGCTTCGTCAGACTGGGGAATGGGGGAGTACATCTGGAGAGCCATAAGTTGAGCAGCAGCTCGGCGGTCAGCGATGCTTTCCATGGTGGAGCGGAGACACCTGAAAACTAAAGGGAGAGACAAGGGTATTAATAGGCAGGATAGCAAAAACAGGCCCCCCATGACGAGGAGGCCCTTTAGGCTCCCGGAGGTCGGCAACCAGCTGGTTAGGGAGGAAGTCCAATCCCAAGCGCTGTTCCAGGTTTGGACGGGGACGTGGGCCAATTTGACCATCCGGTCAGTTATCTCGCTGATGACTTGGCTTTGGTCATCAATCTGTAAGCAGCAATTACTGAGGTTAAACTTGCCACACACCCCCCCTTCCTGGGCCAAGAGGTAGTCAAGAGCCAAGCGATTTTGGTAAACTGCGGTAATAAGCTTAGTGTTCTGTCGGGCTAGTATGTTGAGGGCAAAGGCCGAATCATTGGTAAGGATCTCGAGCACTGCCTGCAAGCGGATAATGCGGTTCAGCATGTAGATAGGAGTACGGTACGATGACACAAAATTATTCAGGGTCGTCAAGTCGCAGGAGGAATGTGAACGATTACAGGAGGACCTTGCGAGACTGGGAGAATGGGCGTGCAAGTGGCAGATGAAGTTCAATGTTGACAAGTGCAAAGTGATGCATGTGGGTAAGAGGAACCCGAATTATAGCTACGTCTTGCAAGGTTCCGCGTTAGGAGTTACGGATCAAGAAAGGGATCTGGGTGTCGTCGTCGATGATACGCTGAAACCTTCTGCTCAGTGTGCTGCTGCGGCTAGGAAAGCGAATAGAATGTTGGGTGTTATTAAGAAGGGTATGGAGTCCAGGTGTGCGGATGTTATAATGCCGTTGTATCGCTCCATGGTGCGACCGCACCTGGAGTATTGTGTTCAGTACTGGTCTCCGTATCTCAAAAAAGATATAGTAGAATTGGAAAAGGTACAGCGAAGGGCGACGAAAATGATAGTGGGGATGGGACGACTTTCCTATGAAGAGAGGCTGAGAAGGCTAGGGCTTTTCAGCTTGGAGAAGAGACGGCTGAGGGGAGATATGATAGAAGTGTATAAAATAATGAGTGGAATGGATCGGGTGGATGTGAAGCGACTGTTCACGCTATCCAAAAATACTAGGACTAGAGGGCATGAGTTGAAGCTACAGTGTGGTAAATTTAAAACGAATCGGAGAAAATTTTTCTTCACCCAACGTGTAATTAGACTCTGGAATTCATTGCCGGAGAACGTGGTACGGGCGGTTAGCTTGACGGAGTTTAAAAAGGGGTTAGATAGATTCCTAAAGGACAAGTCCATAGACCGCTATTAAATGGACTGGAAAAATTCCTCATTTTTAGGTATAACTTGTCTGGAATGTTTTTACGTTTGGGGAGCGTGCCAGGTGCCCTTGACCTGGATTGGCCACTGTCGGTGACAGGATGCTGGGCTAGATGGACCTTTGGTCTTTCCCAGTATGGCACTACTTATGTACTTATGTACTTATGTACTTATGTACTTATGTACTTATGTACCCGTATGTACCATCTTCAGCCCATGTGGCCGGTCCATAGTAATGAATGATACGTTCTGGCGGCCACTCGTTGTCCTTCCAGTCTCCTATCTGGACTTTGGGTTTGGTGCTGAGGAGGGACCGTTTACGTCTGCCAATGTTATCAGGCCCCTTTTCCATGTAAAGGGGGATGCCCAACGTCTCGCCGACCCGCAGGGGCAGAAGGAAGAAACTAGGTCGGACGGTGCCCAAGAGACAAGTACCGTACCAACGGGCCGGGAGCTGTTCATAGGCCCTGCGCCCGCAAATATAGTAATAGCCCTCCGGGGCTACCCACTTAAGGGAGGCATTCCCTCCGTGTGTCCATGTTGCGTTCAAGGTGGGTTCAGTCCAGATGGGCTCCGGGGCAGGCAAGCGGTCCGTCTGCCACCAGGTATGTCGACTCCCGTTAAACTGAAGGACTCCCGTGCAAGCGGAATCTCCCACGGGTACAGAATAACGCTTCGATGGCGCACGACTAGCGCAGAGGGTACCTATGATATTGGTTCTCAGGGCCCATTCGTACGGCTTCGGGCGCTGGGGAAAGGTAATGTTTGTGGTGTTGAGTGCATCCCATATCTGCTGTCGGATCTCCCTCGCTTCCCAAGGCCATTGCTCACCCATATCGGTGCCTCCACAGACGAAGCAGTTGGTAATTCCCAGGGAGAAGGCGATGTTTTCGGCCAGGTTGAGGAACATATTCCGAGCTTCTGTGGAGATGGGGAACTTAGTCGCTGCCTCTTCAGCGCGAGCGATTTCATCGAATACCTCTTGGTACCCAACGACAGTAGTCTGGTAGTGCGTGGGAGGCTTTGTTTCAAGGCACAGGAAGCCGTTGCAAAACATCCTGTTAAGAAATCATCACAGTCTTACAGTGTTAAGTATATAGGACGGCTGGCAAGGTGCATGCGAGCAGCCATACATAACATGGCGGCTGCCACCTGGCAGCTTCCCTTCTCTTCCGGCTTCCCCACCAGTCTGGGTGAGGTCAAGGGGTTCCCAGCCCGTCATTGGTGGGGAGGCCGGGAGAAGGCGGGGCCTCAGCTCAGCCACATGAGCGACATAAAAGGCTGCCGAAGAGACAGGGGAGTCTCTTCGTGGGCAGCGAGCAGCACAGGAGTTTCGAGCAGTGCAGGAGAGTTGCAGGAGTTTTTCCCACGAGCACCTCCATAATACATTGTTAGCTAATTGATTATTCCCTGATGTATTAAAAACATTTTGGATACTTTCATACCTTCTAATACATTTACAAGGAAATTTCAAATTATATTGAGTTCCAGTTTATGACCCTTGGTCTGTACCTGCATTTCTTTGGTTAACCTCCAGCTGGTAGCTTTTTGCATGGGCTTCTTACTCTGGTTAAAAGAGAATGGGATTTGGGGCAGAACACAGGCTAAGCTTTCCCAGAGCTGTCCGAGATAGATGTTAAATCAAATTAACTGTTACTGTTTTATGCCCATATGAATAACGTAGGGAAAATATTAACACTGGAAGGTAGATATACATCAGCAAAACAAAAAGCCTTACAGTACAGGACTATTAATGTCTAAAGAATTACCAGCTCACTGAGAATGTTTTCTGCGCTCATAAAAAAAGTTTAATTGCCAATGTTTCATAAATTCCAAAAATAGATAATACCCTTTAATTGACCTGCCAGTTATAGAAAATGTAAATCAACTAGAATAGTGTACTTATCTCAAAAGGGTTTTTCTTGTGCAGGTGGTCATACGAACAGGGTCTCAACATAGACCCCCTTTCCCAATTAGTTCCTCAAGAGACCTAAAGTGAAATGTAACAGTTCAATATCTTTCAAAAATTCATCTCTGCAAAGTGTGAACACTCCAGAGTTATATTTCACTTCTATGACCACCTGCAGAAGAAAAATCCTTTTGAGATAAGTACAATATTAAAGGGTGTTAGAAATGCACTTCACTATTGTTGAAATTCAAACACTATTTAAAAAAAATCTTTATAAGTTTTCAGAATAATACAAAAGTAATATATATGTTTACAAGAAGTGAACAAGCATCATATAATACAACCAATAAATTGCCCAAATAGTTTCCAAAACTAAAGAACAAGAAACCAAAAGCAATAAAGCAAACCTAACATATCAGTAGGTTAACAAAAAATAAAGCAAAACTCTATTTTTTATGGAAACATTGAACTCCAGCTTGTTTTGGGGATAATGTGAGATATAAATAAATATCGGGACTTTATGTAACAACCATCTTCAATTTTGCAAGTTATTCAGGGGGGTCTTTTACTAAGCTGCAGTAGCGCTTTTAGCACGCGCTAACCGCTAGAGATGTCCATAGGAAAATAGGGGCATCTCTAGTATTTAGCGCACGCTAAAAACGCTACCGCCGCTTAAAGACGCCCTCAATGGCAGCTTCTATAAACAGTTTAATCCTGTCTTCCCCCGACTGTTCCACTATAAACTGGGTTCACTTCTACTGCTGCTGCTGGGACTAGAAACAGCGTGCAATGCTTTCCCAATTCCTATCCCCGGACAATTCCTTTGCAAGCAGTGAAAAAAAAATAACGCTGCTGTACATAGTTCGTTTATAAAGCAGTGGACAATTCCACCGCTCTCCCTACTAATCTTAGGCTTCTCTGGAACAGAAGGCTGATAATGGAGGGTGGGGGGGGGCTTCAGTGGGGCTTCTTGCTGTAAGAGGCTTTACTGTAAGAGGAAGCGGCTGATAACAGGGTGAGGCACGGGAACATTAACGTTAACACCTTGGCTTAGATCCTGCTACTGTTACCTTAGATCGCGCGTTTTATATCCGATATAGGCATCAGTTACAGACCGCCGACCATAGGCGGTCAGTGGCCCAATTGTTTGGGGAAGCTAAAGGGGGCGGGGTTAGGGGTGGGGCCAGGGGCAGAACTTACCTCCATAATTGTCTGACAACACACAGAAAAAAATAAGTAAAAATAAAATAGTCACAATTAATACCTTTTATTAAATTTAGATATTAGATATGTATCATATGTCAAAGAATAAAGTGGTTGCTCAAAGCATATACTAACCACAATCGCTCAACTGCAAAACACTATGCACAACTTTGTGCAAAAAACACACTCAGAACCTTACTGTACCATAAATATTACACTGGGCAGACCTAATACACCAATATACCACCCATATGGAAAATGCAGACCGTCAACAATATGAAACAAGGGATCATAATATCATAATTCTCATGTAGAGCCACAAAACACCCTTTTAGGGTGGATAGTGTTCACAATGAACTCCTTTTATTAACGACCATATGTAGATCCTTCAAGAGGTAGTGTGTCATGATTTAGGCTCTACACCCTTTCTGATGTTTTGTTGCCACCTCAGTAAGGCCAACACACAATCTCTCCACTGCAAAACACTATACACAAACTTGTGCAAAAACACACATAACCTTACCAAACCATAACAGCACTAATTCCAAGGACAGGACAAGCTACAACCTTATGTGTGGAAAAGCAGCATTATAATTACAGCCGGCTGTAAAACACCAGTACACAACCTAGTGAAACAAAAAAACAAAAAGGGCTGCAAATACTACACACTAGCAGAATACTGCATTTTGATCACACATGAAAAACACATGACACAACAGATATGAAGGCACAATACTGAACTGGAAAGTTACCTCAAGAAATCAGACTCAGCATGCAGCAATACTAGAAAAATTGAAACATACATGCAAAATATCACAGATACACATTTCCAAAAGCTGACATATTCCAATTAATAAATTCTGAATAAAATACTTTTTTCTATCTTTGTTGTCTGAGCATTTAGTTATTCTATTCGCTTTGGTCCCAGCGTCTTCTGTTTTATGCAGTGTTTTCTTTTCATTTGATATTTTTTCTCTCACCATGTCCACCATCCTCTTGTGTTCTTATTCGTCCTGTCTACCACTTGTAGCTCTGTCCCTATCCTTCCTCCAGTTTCAGTATCTGCCCTTAAAATGTTCCGATCCAGCCCTTACATTCAGCAGCTTCCCATCTATGTCTTTGTCTTGCCTTGGCCTGCATTTCCCTCTCTTTTTCCCTATCCCCTGCTGTGATCAGTATTGCCCCTCTGTGTCACTAACCCTCCCCACCCCCACCCCCGTCCAGTGGTGCACCTTTGTGTTCTTATTCCTTTCCCTCCATATCTCACATCTCTTGTTTCCCTGTCACTCTCCTCTCTCTTCCCTTCTTCCCCCATCCTGGGGCCAGGATGTCTCCCTGACTCCCTCTTTCTTTCCCCTCCCCACCGTTCAGTATGTCTCCCTCCTAGATCTCCAGGGTCTTTCCCCCCCCCCTTTCTTTACCTAGTCAGTCAATCAGTCTTTCTCTTGCCCCCCACCCTCCAAGCTGATCCAGCATCTATGTATCCCTCTCGGCCTCTCCCTCTCTCTCCAGCACCTCTTCCTGTCTGTCTCTCCCTCTACTAAAGCTAACAAATGGCATTTAGCTAATGAATTTCACATTTAAAATATGATGAAACAAAACATATGGAAACTATGACCAGAAGCACAAATTCTTAAGGCATTTAAAAAACAAAAATAAAACACACACACAAAAAACTGCTTCAGAACCCAAGTGACAAACGTCCCTGCAAATTCTGAACTTCTGCCATTCATTTTAAAGCTGATTTTCCAAGTCTGTAAACTTGATTTTGCACAGCAAAGATCTAATTAAAACAACATCTATATAAAAATATTTAAGTCAATATTTAAAAAATATATACAGTGGGGGAAATAAGTATTTGATCCCTTGCTGATTTTGTAAGTTTGCCCACTGACAAAGACATGAGCAGCCCATAATTGAAGGGTAGGTTATTGGTAACAGTGAGAGATAGCACATCACAAATTAAATCCGGAAAATCACATTGTGGAAAGTATATGAATTTATTTGCATTCTGCAGAGGGAAATAAGTATTTGATCCCTCTGGCAAACAAGACCTAATACTTGGTGGCAAAACCCTTGTTGGCAAGCACAGCGGTCAGACGTCTTCTGTAGTTGATGATGAGGTTTGCACACATGTCAGGAGGAATTTTGGTCCACTCCTCTTTGCAGATCATCTCTAAATCATTAAGAGTTCTGGGCTGTCGCTTGGCAAACCGCAGCTTCAGCTCCCTCCATAAGTTTTCAATGGGATTAAGGTCTGGTGACTGGCTAGGCCACTCCATGACCCTAATGTGCTTCTTCCTGAGCCACTCCTTTGTTGCCTTGGCTGTATGTTTTGGGTCATTGTCGTGCTGGAAGACCCAGCCACGACCCATTTTTAAGGCCCTGGCGGAGGGAAGGAGGTTGTCACTCAGAATTGTACGGTACATGGCCCCATCCATTCTCCCATTGATGCGGTGAAGTAGTCCTGTGCCCTTAGCAGAGAAACACCCCCAAAACATAACATTTCCACCTCCATGCTTGACAGTGGGGACGGTGTTCTTTGGGTCATAGGCAGCATTTCTCTTCCTCCAAACACGGCGAGTTGAGTTCATGCCAAAGAGCTCAATTTTTGTCTCATCTGACCACAGCACCTTCTCCCAATCACTCTCGGCATCATCCAGGTGTTCACTGGCAAACTTCAGACGGGCCGTCACATGTGCCTTCCGGAGCAGGGGGACCTTGCGGGCACTGCAGGATTGCAATCCGTTATGTCGTAATGTGTTACCAATGGTTTTCGTGGTGACAGTGGTCCCAGCTGCCTTGAGATCATTGACAAGTTCCCCCCTTGTAGTTGTAGGCTGATTTCTAACCTTCCTCATGATCAAGGATACCCCACGAGGTGAGATTTTGCGTGGAGCCCCAGATCTTTGTCGATTGACAGTCATTTTGTACTTCTTCCATTTTCTTACTATGGCACCAACAGTTGTCTCCTTCTCGCCCAGCGTCTTACTGATGGTTTTGTAGCCCATTCCAGCCTTGTGCAGGTGTATGATCTTGTCCCTGACATCCTTAGACAGCTCCTTGCTCTTGGCCATTTTGTAGAGGTTAGAGTCTGACTGATTCACTGAGTCTGTGGACAGGTGTCTTTCATACAGGTGACCATTGCCGACAGCTGTCTGTCATGCAGGTAACGATTTGGAGCATCTACCTGGTCTGTAGGGGCCAGATCTCTTACTGGTTGGTGGGGGATCAAATACTTATTTCCCTCTGCAGAATGCAAATAAATTCATATACTTTCCACAATGTGATTTTCCGGATTTAATTTGTGATGTGCTATCTCTCACTGTTACCAATAACCTACCCTTCAATTATGGGCTGCTCATGTCTTTGTCAGTGGGCAAACTTACAAAATCAGCAAGGGATCAAATACTTATTTCCCCCACTGTATATTTCTGTCAAGAAAATTGGTTTCAAACTTTGGGTACGAGGGCAAACAACTAACCCTTTGGTTTCAGTAGAAGCCCTGCAGATTATAGCAGACAGCAAAAGAGAATACCTTCCCCAAAATCCCATCAGATTTGCTGTTACTACACAAGTAACACAAACAGCAGCAAGTGCCACAATGATCTGAAATGAAACCCATTCCATAGGCGCCCCGTATAAGAAGCTGTGACCTTTCCTCGCCTTTTCCGCCACCGCCCACCCCCCGCTGAGCCCGCCCTCAGCTCCCCGACCTTTCCATTCCTGCCGTGGCCGCCCGACATTTAAAACTTTTTAAGTCGCAGCGACGGCTCACCTCCGCTCCAGCCTTTCCCTTCTCCTTCTCGCTCAGTGTCCCGCCCTCTTGGAAACAGGAAATACCTCATCAGAGGAAGGCGGGACACTGAGCGAGAGGCGAGTTGGGAAAGGCTGGAGTGGAGGTGAGCCATCACTGTGACTTAAAAAGGTTAAACGCCGGGCGGCCACGGCAGGAATGGAAAGGTCGGGGAGCTGAGGGCGGACTCAGCGGGGGGGGGGGGGGGGGGGGGAGAGGGGGCGGCGGCGGAAAAGGCGAGGAAAGGTCACAGCTTGGCTGGGGAGGCATATTTTCAAAGCACTTTGGGAGGCTAAGTTCCATAGGTTTCTATGGAACTTTGGGAGGCTAAGTGCTTTGAAAATATGCCTCTTAGCCTCCCCAAGCCTCTTATACGGGGTGCCTAAGCCACCAGTTTTGCTTTAAATTCCCAGATTTTCTTGATATTATTGTCAGGGAGACAGGGTTTTGTTTCCTTTCGGTTAATTAAAGTTCAGGTACAGACAACAATTTAATCATCCTGACCGGAAGAGCTCCAACGCAAAAAAGAGGAGAAAGCTGAAGAAGTTTTGTAGCAGTGTTGCAGCTAAGTGATTGCTTGTTCGAACTTTGAACAAAAGAAGTAGTTAAATTAAAAGGTAAAAAAAATAAATTGAAATACTGTATACTTACCTTCGCATTCTTGACTGTGAGACCTGGAAGAAAAGAAAACAACACAAAGGATCAGTTCTTCACATAGAGGAACAATCTTAACATTATTAACAATAATTAAGATTTAGAAACTTAAAATACTTATCTGATATATTGATTGAAAGCATTTAGATCCAAGCTGTTAGGATTGATTGCTGTTAGAGAAAAGAAATAAAATCCACGTTAATCCATGAAAGAAATTGAAATGCTGACATAATTTTAAGTTAGTTTTAAATAAATTTTAATTTGTAACAATTTCCTTGATATGGTAAAGGCTCTGATCATTTCTTCTGTGGGGAAGAGCACTGTGACATTTTTCAGGGCCTGTTCCTTCGAGTAAACACTTATGACATCATAGTGGGGGTTTACAATATCTCCCCTCAGCCGTCTTTTCTCCAAGGTGAAGAGCCCTTGACACTTCAGCCTTTCCTCATAGGGAAGACGTCCCATCCTCTTTATAATTTTTGTCGCCCTTCTCTGTATCTTTTCTAATTCTACTATATCTTTTTTGAGATGCGGTAACCAGAATTGAACACAATATTCCAGGTGTGGTCGCACCATGGACCTATACAAATGCATTATAATGTCCTCACTTTTGTTTTCCATTCCTTTTCTAATAATACCTAACATTCTATTTGCTTTCTTAGCCGCTGCCGCACACTGAACAGCGGGTTTCAACATATTATCAACAACGCCGCCAAGATCCCTTTTTTGGTCAGTGACTCCTAATGTGGAACCTTGCATTACATAACTATAGTTCGGGTTCCTCTTTCCTACATGCATCACTTTGCACTTGCTCACATTAAGCGTCATCTGCCATTTAAACGCCCAGTCTCCTAGTCTCGTAAGGTCCTCTTGTAAGTTTTCACAATCCTCTCGCGATTTAACAACTTTGAATAGCTTTGTGTCGTCAGCAAATTTAATTACCTCACTAGTTACTCCCATCTCTAGATCAATTATAAATATGTTAAAAAGCAGCGGTCCCCAACACAGACCCCTGGGGAACCCCACTATCTTACCCCAAAACTTTAGCTTGAAGTGCCTTGACTCCCACAGATGGCTGGTAACAGAAGCTGAAAAGCACCTCACAGTTCATCACAGAAGATTTCTGAATGGGCTTCTTTGAGGTTAAGCCTTAAATCCACCCCACCCCCATGTTGAAACAGCAGAAGTCCCCTGGAATAGTACCTCACGTTGATCTGTCATAGCCTGTGCATCTCCAGCTGTATCTTAGGTTTCCTCCTCCATCAGTCCTGCACCAAAAGCCATGCCGGCAGAATCCCAGATGCCAACAGGGTTGGCGTTTCTATCTCCAGGGGGCTACTGCAGGCAGCTCTCTCTTGCCCCAGGCCTGCTATATCATCCTTATCCATCCTAGGCAGCTGGCCTTCTGCCTGTGTTACACAGTCTGCTGGGGACTGTGACAAAAGTGGCATTGTGCAACTCAAGGGTGGGAGGAATATCTGGAGGTTGATAAGGAAAAAGAATTGTTTAGATATACAGTGCAATCCGTTTAAGTGCAAGGGTCTGGGACCAAAGAAATACATGCAATTAACCGAAGCGTGCACTTAACCATTGTGACCCAAAGAAGCTTGACATCTGATAAACATATGTCAAGTACTATTTATTATACGTACAAACTGACGTTAGGCTTACTTGAAGTAATCAGTCATAGTCCTCTGTACACTCTTGTGTCTATGAGTTCCATAGACTACGTCTGCCAGACGGTAAAAACTGTCATAGCACTGACATCCAGTGGCCTCCAGATAGGCCCGCACGGTGTTGAGACTCTCCAGCGTTCTTGCAAAAGTGACAGGAGGTTGTTGAATTTCGTCAGCATGTGCCTCGCTGCTCATTTCATCATCTGTTTCATCATGCGTGTAGGCGCATATCTCGACATCAGTGCTGTCATCAGCTGTTTGTAGATTGTAATCAACAGCTACGTAGTGATGAAACTCCTCTGCAGTAACACAGGCTGGGATGTCAATAGCCTGTTCATCTGATGTGTTTGCAACAGCTGCATCTGTTTCGTCTCTCTCCACATCCCTAACAAAGCTTACCCGCTTGAAGCAGTTCACAATGGTTGCCTGTGTAACATGATTCCAGGCTTCTTTCTGCATATGTAGGGAATCCAACAGTGATAGATTACGAGCCAGTTCAACAGCACGTTTATCCTTGCCAGTCTGGTCATCCATAATGCTCTTCAGACAACGTAGCACAACTACTTATCATTTCTATAGTGCTACTAGACGTACGCAGCGCTGTACACTTGAACATGAAGAGACAGTCCCTGCTCGACATAGCTTACAATCTAATTAGGACAGACAAACAGGACAAACAAGAGATAAGGGAATATTAAAGTGAGGATGATAACAGAAGGGTTCTGAACAAGTGAATAAGGGTTAGGAGTTAAAAGCAGCATCAAAAAGGTGGGCATTTAGCTTAGATTTGAAGACGGCCAGAGATGGAGCTTGACGTACTGGCTCAGGAAGTCTATTCTAGGCATAAGGTGCAGCAAGATAAAAGGAACGGAGTCTGGAGTTAGCAGTGGAGGAGAAGGGTGCAGATAAGAGAGATTTACCCAGTGAACAGGGTTCTCGGGGAGGAATGTAGGGAGAGATGAGAGTGGAGAAATACTGAGGAGCTGAAGAGTGAATGCACTTATAGATCAATAAGAGGAGTTTGAACTGTATGCGGAAACGGATAGGAAGCCAGTGAAGTGACTTGAGGAGAGGGCTAATATGAGCATAACGACACTGGCGGAATATTAGTCGTGCAGCAGAATTTTGAACAGATTGAAGAGGAGAGAGATGGCTAAGTGGGAGACCTGTGAGAAGCAAGTTGCAATAGTCTAAGCGAGAGGTGATAAGAGTATGGATGAGGGTTCTGGTAGTGTGCTCAGAAAGGAAAGGGCAAATTTTGCTGATATTATAGAGAAAGAAACGACAGGTTTTAGCAGTCTGTTGAATATGTTCAGAAAAAGAGAGGGAGGAGTCGAAGATGACCCCAAGGTTACGAGCTGATGAGACAGGAAGGATGAGAGTGTTATCCACAGAAATAGAGAATGGGGGAGGAGGAGAGCTATGTTGTTTGAAATTGGCTATTATGCCCTGATCCATAGGTTGGATCAGAGAGGTACTGTTTGGTGGCAGGAAGACCACCTTGACGTTAGACAGCCTGACATCATCACTGTGTGCAGCACAATTATCACAAAGCAACAAAATCTGATGCTTTTGTGCCCACATTCTAGTGTCTAACTTCTTTAGCCACTGCTTCCAAATTTCCCCAGTCATCCATGAATTTGCATTAGCCTCATATGACACAGGAAGTCACTTAACTTTCTTGAAGCAACGGGGCTGTTTGCTCTTTCCAATGACGAGTGGTTCCAACTTCTCACTCCCATCCATATTGCAGCAAAGGAGGATCGTCAGTCGGTCCTTCAATGTTTTACCTCCTGTAGTTTCAGCTTGTTTGAATGCAAGTGTTCCATCAGGAATCGCTCGCCAGTAGAGACCGTTTTCGTCAGCATTGAAAATGTCACGAGGTGCAAACTCCTTCAAGATGGTAGGAAGAACTGAAACAATCCAATTTTCAGCACCAAAGTCATCAGCATCTTGTTTTTCACCATGCTGTTTCTTGAATTTTATGTTGTTCCTCTTCTTCCATCTTTCCAACCACCCAACAGTGGCTTTGACTTCAGTTAGTCCAAGACTTTCAGCTAGCTGATTAGCTTTCTCCATAAGCAGTGGACCACTGACAGGAAACTGTCTGCTCCTGACTTGAGAAAACCACCAAAGAAGAGCATCTTCTACCTCCTCAGCTTTTCCCGCTTGTTTTCGTTTCTGGTGTGGATTTGTATCGTTTTGCCAGTCTTCCAGAAGCTGCTCCTTCTGCTTCAAGATACATGAAATTTGACTGGGATTGACACCATATTATTATTATTATTAACATTTGTATAGAGCTAGCAGACGCACGCAGCGCTGAACACCTGACACAGACTGTCCCTGCTCGATAGAGCTTACAATCTAAAAATACAGACAGACAAGACAATTAAGGGCGAGGAAAGTACTGGGTGAGAAGGAACAAAGATAGGGGAATTGAGTAGTGGTTAGGAGCCAAAAGCAGTGGTGAAAAGGTGGGTTTTCAGCATAGATTTGAAAACAGGTAGAGATGGAGCTAGGCGTATAGGCTCAGGAAATCCATTCCAGGCAATAGATGCTTGACTTTGTTTGTTTTCTAATTATTTAAGAACTTCTATTCGTTCATCCAGTATTAAAGTCTTACAGTTGCACGACTCTGACTCCAGTGTACACTCTAACAACATTCTTTCGCTTATTCTGCCTGTGGCAGTTAAATGGGACGGTAAATTTGAAAGCTCGTGGGTTGTCACACGCCAATCGGCTTCCATATTCCGTGCGCGCACTTATGCGGAGTCTTTCCTGCAGAGGAGTGGTTTTAAACCATACATATAAACGAATCTTGCACTTATCAGTGGTGCGCTAAACCGAAGTTGGTCCACATAGAAATTGATGGCGCCAAAAACGGGACCGAAGTACGGCATGCAGTTAAACAGAGCATGCGCTTATCAGACATGCACTTAAATGGCGTGCACTGTACTTATGAAAGGCTCTACCAAATAATAGGATTTGTATTGGACAGGTATTTACTTTTGATGCTTAATTCTCTAATGTGATCCAGAACTCTTTCTATGCCCCACAGCTACTTGTACTGTTTATTCCATCTCAGATACCACAACACTACACATGTTGGCGTATACACGCTAATAATGAGTTAAATAGACCACTGTAACATGTTCTATCAGGGCCTTGAAGTATGTTAAATTGAGGGTCTTCTACTTGTACACAGTACAACATCTATAGATCTTACTATATATATTTTGGAAGAAAGGCAGGAGAGAGGAGACGTCATGATATACATCCCATTCAAACAAGACATAACTGAAATCACAAAGGAAATCACACACAGCCTCCAAATAATGAACTCATGAGCGGACGCATTCCAACTAAAGCTAAACGCAGAAAAAACACAATGTCTCATCCTGTCCTCACAATACAACACAAACAAACCCAACACCATAAACACCCCAGACTACACCCTTCCGGTTTCAGACAGCCTGAAAATTCTGGGAGTCACAATTGACCGGAATCTCACAAAAATACAGCAAAGAAAATGTTATATGTTATATGCAATGTGGAAACTTAAAAGAATCAAACCTTTCTTCCCAAGAGAAGTATTCCGCAACCTAGTACAATTAACGGTGCTAAGCATCTAGACTACTGCTTCAAACCGCTCAAAACACAGCAGCCAGACTCATATTTGGGAAAGCGAAATACGAAAGCGCCAAGCCCCTAAGAGAAAAACTATACTGGCTTCCACTAAAAGAACGAATTGTGTTCAAAGTTTGCACCCTGGTCCACAAAATTGTTCACGGGGAAGCCCCGACCTATATGTCAGACCTTATAGACTTACCTATTAGGAATGCGAAAAGATCATCATGCACATTCCTCAATCTCCACTATCCTAACTGTAAAGGGCTAAAATATAAATCCACATACGCGACCAGTTTCTCATACATCTGCACGCAGCTATGGAACACACTACCAAGGGCCATAAAAACAACGCAGGACCTAACCATCTTCCGAAGGCTCCTGAAAACAGATCTTTTCAAGAAGGCATACCATAAACTTCCATCTTAAATACTAAATAACAACGCTATACACGATCTATACATAACCGATCTTTTACCTCATGACTGATTAACCTCTTTGATATTTATGATCAAGCACTACCACTTCAACCTTATGCTGAAAAGGGACTCTCTATAATCGATGACCTAATGTATGTTACAATCCAACTTATTCTCAGAAACCTTCATGCAATACCATAAGTTATTTTTCTTTAACACGTATGTATGCACATGGTACATATATATACCATGATCTGTTCCATACTAGCCATGTTCCATGTATGTTACCATATATGTATGCACCTAACGCAATACCATTTGTAATTCTGTTACCCGGAAATGGCAACCGCCATTACGGCAAATGTAAGCCACATTGAGCCTGCAAATTGGTGGGAAAATGTGGGATACAAATGCAACAAATAAATAAATAAATACATACATAATAGAGACATTTATATACCTCCTGAGCACAAATGCACAGGAGGCAGAGTCTGTTTAAACTGAAAGGAAGCTCTGAAATGAGAGGACATAGGATGAAAGTGAAAAGGGACAGGAGTAATCTAAGGAAATACTTGAATACAGAAAGGGTTGTGATGGTGGAGACAAGGATTAGCACAGAAGATCTTTAAGGGAGAGAAAGGGGTAGTAGAAATTAGTAGCTGGTATAGATGGGCAGACTGGAGAGTATTTGTCCTTAATTTCTTTGTTTCTTACAGGAGCAAAAAAAAAAAAGCTTGATCGTATTCAGATGTCATATCAAAAATGCCCCTCCATGTGCTATCTCTCAGTTGCACACTAAGGGCACATTAAAAGCTCACATAAGCTGTCCTGCCTGCCTAAGATGCTCCTTTTATCAATCACCACTTACCTGATGTTTTTACTGCCAGCCATCTTCATCTGTCTTGATCTGAAATGTTGTGCTTCATACTGAAAAATATATTGAAAAAGCAGCAGCTGAAAGAAAGTACGATTTCAATGACTGCTTGAAATAACCACACCCTGAAAAACTAATCTGTGGTACATTTCTAGCTTCGTCTTCTTCCTCTTTTCCAGGAAAGCCTCAAACATAGAATGCTTTTCTTATCAAACAGCTAAGTTGTAGGACATGCTACAGAGCCTCCCAACTTTGGTTTCACGTTCTTTGCTATGTCAATAATAACAGTAAGTGACTTTGCGGCTTCTAGGTAGGTGATCGATCGCTCCTCAGAACAAAGACAGTACTGAAACTGCTCCTATGCGAGAGCGTGTGGAGGATGATCTGTCAGTGTGTGAATTTGCAGCTTGGAGCACTTTGTTGGTAATCGCTGCTCGTAACCATGATAGTCCGAATCGCTGCTTCTAAACCAGGGTCGCTGGAAGGTGATCTCTCGCCGGTGTGTGACTTTGCAGCCTCTGGGACTTTAAGATTATTAGTGGTCTGTGATCGCAGCTCGTAACCATGATACTAACTGCTTCTGAGCCAGGGTAGTTGGAAGATTATCTCTCGGTGGTGTGTGACTTTGCAGCTTCTAGCACTTGATCGCTGCTCATAACCGTGACACTTCGCTCCTAAGTGTGGGTGATTTGAAGCTGCACTGGGAACAATTGGATGCCTTTATGCAGTCGGCGATCTGATGTGTGCGCTCTCGCCGGTACATTTGGCGTCGGCGATCTGATGTGTGCGCACTCGCCGGTACATTTGCCTCCCCGGTACATTTGGAGTCGGCGATCTGATGTGTGCGCACTCGCCGGTACATTTGGAGTCGGCGATCTGATGTGTGCACACTCGCCGGTACATTTGGAGTCGGCGATCTGATGTGTGCGCACTCGCCGGTACATTTGGCGTCGGCGATCTGATGTGTGCACACTCGCCCGTACATCCATTTGGAGTCGGCGATCTGATGTGTGAGCACTCGCTGGTACTTCGCCGGTACATTTGGCGTTGGTGATCTGATGTGTGCACACTCGCACGTACATTTGGAGTTGGCGATCTGATGTGTGCGCACTCGCCGGTACATCCATTTGGAGTCGGCGATCTGATGTGTGCACACTCGCCGGTACATTTGGAGTCGGCGATCTGATGTGTGCACACTCGCCCGTACATTTGGAGTCGGCGATCTGATGTGTGCACACTCGCCGGTACATTTGCCTCCCCGGTACATTTGGAGTCGGCGATCTGCGCACTCGCCGACATTTGGAGTCGGCGGTCTGATGTGTGCGCACTCGCCGGTACTTCGCCGGTACATTTGGAGTCGGCGATCTGCGCACTCGCCGACATTTGGAGTCGGCGGTCTGATGTGTGCACACTCGCCGGTACATTTGCCTCCCCGGTACATTTGGAGTCGGCGATCTGATCGCACTTGCCGGTACTTCGCCGGTACATTTGCCTCGCCGGTACATTTGGCGTCGGCAATCTGATGTGTGCACACTCGCCGGTACATTTGGAGTCGGCGGTCTGATGTGTGCGCACTCGCCGGTACTTCGCCGGTACATTTGGAGTCGGCGATCTGCGCACTCGCCGACATTTGGAGTCGGCGGTCTGATGTGTGCGCACTCGCCGGTACTTCGCCGGTACATTTGGAGTCGGCGATCTGCGCACTCGCCGACATTTGGAGTCGGCGATCTGATGCGTGCACTCGCCAGTACTCTCGTTACGTGCTTTGGAATATTCGCCGGTTGCAGTTCCCGTGGTCGAGCGCCTCTTTTGATCTACACTTTGGACCCTGTCCCCCGTCTAACTTACCCGAAAACAACACAGACCTTTTAAAACAAAATGAAAGAAAAAACATTTGATAAACAAGACTGGTAAGAAGCAAAGAAGAATTTAATGCAGATAATAAAGCAGGTTTGCGTAAATAAAGCCATCAGTCTCACTTGGTACTGAAATTTCGGCTGAAGGGTAATCGTTGCCTGGCATTGGCAGGGTGCACGACGTCTCCACAGCTAGATGCAGAGTTGCACAGATGTTTAGGGACCCCGCAGCGCGTTTGATGCGCTGAAAGTCTGCAGCTGCATCCACAGCCGCACAGATGTTTAGGGACCCCGCAGCGCGTTTGATGCGCTGAAAGTCTGCTGCTGCATCCACAGCTGCACAGATGTTCAACGGGTGTTCGCGAGATGTTCAATGGGTGTTCGCGTGGCCTCTGCATGCCTCCAGTTTGAGGCAAAAGAGAGCAAAAGGGAGCAAGCGGGGCTGTGGCAGGGATTGCCGTATAACTGCTAAGTTGCCATCCTCGGGCTTTGTCGCTGCCTGCGCCGGGAAGTGCGAGATGCCCAGACTCAGTCCTCTCGTCTTCTGGGCTCCGCTTCGTTTCTGGGTCCACTTCCCGTTCCATTCACGCCGTTCGCTGCCCAGATGATGAGCTGCAACTGCGACCTCACTGGATAGTTGAACCTGACGGTCACAGTGATTAATCTGATACTGATCTCGATAGCAAGATCCCAGGACTGGAACACACTCATTATGCGCCGAAATGTCGCCATTGTACAGGTAAAAAAAAGGCAGAAGGTTAATTAAGAGCGATGTTTCCCCTCCGCCGCGCTCTGCACATTTCCCGCAACCTTGTCCTCTTATACTGTAGGCTCAGGAACTAAGCTCCTCCTACTCCGACGATGAGCAGGGGCGTTTGCGCATGCGCGAAAAACCCGCACTTTTCTCGCTGACAGACTGTGACAGTCAGAGATCGTCTTCCACAAAGCTCTCGCGTAGGCGGTTTCACTACTGTCATGTTGCGCTGAGGAGCGATCACTTCCCCTAAAATGCTAGACGCTGCAAAGTCACTTTATATTCTTACTCTTATTACTGGCTCCGTAGCATGTCCTACAAACTGTTCCGAGTGCAGCTTTCAAATCACCCACACTGACAGACTGTGACAGAGATCGTCTTCCACACAGCTGTCCCCTAGGCGGTTTCACTAGAGCGATCACCTCCCCTAAAATACTAGACGCTGCAAAGTCACTTTATATTCTTACTGTTATTACTGACATGGCGACGGACGTGAAACTCAAAGTTGGGAGGCTCTGTAGCACGTCCTACAACTGCTCCGAGTGCAGCTTCAAATCACCCACACTGGCTTAGGAGTGAGCCAGCGAGGGGTGTCACGGTTGTGAGCAGCGGTGACGTGCTAGAAGCTGCAAAGTCACACACCCAGAGACCATCTTCCAGCTACCCTGGCTTAGAAGCAGCAATTCGTTACTATCATGGTTATGAGCAGCGATTATCAACAAAGTGCTCCAAGCTGCAAATTCTTTTTGTCTTTTGTTTACTCAAATAGAACAAAGAAAAAGTCCAGCACTTAGCTGACACCCCGATGAAGGTCTTTTTCCTCATGTTTTAATTACAATTCCATAGTGAATATACACAACTGTAAATTTAGATTGATCTGTTCTCCATTTGATATCTGTTTGACATCGATTTTCTCTCGACTATTAGTACTGTGCGTTTTATCCTGTTACTGCTACCTTTTTTGATCGCCGGTGTTATATCCTTGGGCTTCAAGATGCCAGAACAGCATCTTGCTCTCTTTTGCTTCGCTGTGCAGATCACCGACCGTGTATACTGAGGCTTCAGTTACGACCGTGCCTATAAAGACGCTGTGCCCGGCTGTCCTCGCTCATTATTATTATTATTATTCCTCCGAAGACAAAAAACTCTAACCTCCGCTCTGTGCAATGGCAACAATTGACTTAACGATTCCGGTCTGTTGGCGAAGTCTTCGTATAACCCTCGTTGGGAGATTCAGCTTCAGCTTCCCTTTCTTCATGAATAATATTTTCTTACGACTCACCATCTCGAGATGGGAAGAGACACTGCTCCAAATTACCATGAGCGGCTCTGGAGCTATTGAACAAATTCTAATAAATTAATGACTGGCATGAGAAACTCTGGAGTTATTGAATAAATCCTAATAAATGAATGAATCGCACGAGAAACTCTTGAATTATTGCATAAATCCTAATAAATTAATGACTGGCATGAGAAACTCTGGAATTATTGAATAAATCCTGAGAAATAAATCACTGGCATGATTAGCAACTCGCTTGTAAACAGTTAATAGGCGTTTCCCTCCCAATATTGCTTGAGCGAGTGCTTTTTAACATATCCTTATTATCTGCATTAAAGTCTCCCTTGCTTACACGAGTCTGTATCATCGTATTGATATGATTTTGTGTTTAACTTCCTTGTTTATTTTGTTTTTTAACTAGTAACAAAACATGAAACATTGAGCAGTGAGCACTTCTCAGGAGGCTGCTAGGAGGGGGCGGGATCCTGGGCTGTGCTTGTTGCCCCTCCCCACAGCCTGTCCAGTAACGAGAGACTGGTAATACAGAGTTGTTCCAGGGGTGGAAACTTGCTGGAGAGAATAAAGAGTAGTTACTTACCTATAGCAGGTGTTCTCCAAAGACAGCAGGCTGCATATTCTCACAAGTGGGTGACGTCACGTCGGCCCCGGAGGATTTTCATGCAAAATCTAAAAATCTCTTCAACAGCGTTCTGTCGCGCGAGCGATCGCACCGCGCATGCGTGCACACATCTTCCCGCTCGCCGCACGGACATGCCCCTCAGTTAAATCCAAAAGATGAAGAAGACAACTCCAAAAGGGGAGGTGGGAGGGTTTGTGAGAATATGCAGCCTGCTGTCTTCGGAGAACACCTGCTAAAGGTCAGTAACTACTCTTTCTCCGAAGACAAGCAGGCTGATATTCTCACAAGGGGGGTATCCCTAGCTCCCAGGCTTACACAACACAACAAACAGTGGTCAATTGAGCCTCGCAACGGCGAGGACAGAATAAAAATTGACCTGAAAAGAAGAAAAATCTAAAACATCATAAAGAGCAAGCAAGGATATGCAAAAAATATATGAAATAAAAGTCAGCTATATTCAATATCCACTAATAATCGATGTATGTAATTATAATTAGAGGAAAAGCCTCAAAATCTACTCTATCGTTGATAATATCAACATAAGGAGGTCCTCTAAATCATCATAGGCAAAAACCTCTTCTAAATATGGCTAATATGCTCAAAATACTTTTCCAAAAATATACCGTGTGAAAATTCACTAATCGGTTACTTATCTTTTTGTATAACAGTCAACAGACACCATCCATGGCCCAACTCCGGCCAAAGTTTCGAAATACTGCCTCAGGGTTCGTGGTGTTTGAATGAAAAAGATCTGAAAAAAGAGAAAGAAAAGAATAAACCTTGGAGCTGGGACCCATTCACCACCAAGCCCCCCCCCCTCCCCCCCACCCCATCTTCCCCCTTTTTCCTTTCACCGTAATAACTTTCTTGAAACCATTGTTGGGAAAACTTAGGCCGCAGCTTACTTTATTAACAATTCAAATTAGTTAACTTGTACAACTTATCACCCCCCCCTCACCCGAGCTACGTGGGTCCGGCCATGCCATAAGCCTGGACCCCCCCCCCCCCCATCCGCCGATCGCCCTGTCAGCAAATCGGCACTCTCGTCTAAGCCCCGCCCTCGCAGCAGGGGCCGACTCTGTGTGGACCTCCACACTTGTCTCCCGGGTCACCCGACCCGCCTTTCATGCTCCGGCTCAGCCCCCCCCATGAGCCATGTCTTTTGTAGCTCGGGTTTTCGTTCTTTATTTTTGCCGCTGCGACATCACCTGCTCCACCTGAAAAACACAAAAACACACACATCCTCCTACAGCACATCCCCCTCCCCCATTTCACCTGAGGGCGGGTGGGTGGGAAACAGCCTCCGCGGATCACCAGCACCCTGGAGTCCGATGTCTCCCTCCTCCCTTTATGTCCTCGCCCAGCCCCGCCCCCTGCTACCTTCCCAGCCAATCAGCAGCCTGCTCTGCCCCAGCACCAGAGTGCATTGTTTGCCCAGCCAATCTGAGCAGGCTGCTCCCTTACATGACCCCTCTCTCTCCCAGCATGCCCCTCGCTGGCTCGAACGGGCCCAGCCCTCGTTTAAATGGGCCCTTCGAGACCAGCTCTCGGGCCTCTCAAAACATACATCAGTGCAGTCCTCCCGAACTTACAGAGCTCAAAAGCACTTCATCTGCTCTTACAAGGCACGATCTCTATCTGGACTCGTTTGCCAAATGATCACAAGATGGCTGCGGTTTTTTATAAGCTGACGTCAGACGCTCTTGCTGAAAACTCCACCCCTAAAAAAACCTTCAGATGTAGAATCTTCTTTATAGAATATAGATAAAGATGATTAATCAAAAAAATTGATTCCACTCTATCTTAGAGTTTAAACCGAATGGGTGCAAAGTATGTAAACGGAAAATCCAACGTTGTTCCAATCTTAGTAGAAGGAGCTTCTTGTCTCCTCCTCCTGGATACCATTTCAATTGTTGAAGTACAATACATTTCAAGTTCTCAAAAGCGTGTCCTTCTTTATTGCAATGCACAGCAAGAGGAGCTGTAGTTGTTCTTGTAACAATATTACTTTTATGTTCACCCAATCTGGTAGATAATTTGCGGGATGTCTGACCAACGTATAATTTGTTACAGCTACATTGAATACAGTAAACTACCCAATCAGATACACAAGAATTGTTTTGATGTAAAAATATTTTTTCTTAGTTTGAGGGTGAATAAATTCTGTAGCTTCAAGCATGATGGAACACATTGCACAATGTCCACATTTTATATGACCCAAAGCATTGCTTTGTGATGATATAGGTTGTCGTAAAGCAGACGCCAAAGACGGCGCCAAAATTTCTTTCAAATTGCGTCCTCTGCTAAATGCCAGTCTTAGCTTACTGTTTTCAAAACCTGGTAGTGTCTGTATCACATGCCAATTAGATCTAATGATATTGGCAAACCTATGGGCTATATTGGAATATGGTAACACACAGGTTAAAATGTCTTCATGTTCATTAACATTAATTTGTTTGGGTAAAAAAAGGTAATCCCGATTATTATATTTAGCACATTTATAAGCTTGCTGTATAATTTCTTTTGGATAACCTCTGTCCGTCAATCGTGAACTTAAGTCTTTAGCTTTCCTCTTAAATTCCGAAAGATTCGAACAGATACGTCTAAACCGTAGAAATTGAGAAAACGGTAAGCTATTTTTTAATTTTTTAGGGTGACAGCTGTCATAATACAGAAGAGTATTTCTATCTGTTTCTTTTCGATGGACTGTAGTATTAAACATTTTATCCTGCTTCGTAATAGAGACGTCCAGAAAAGAAATGGTATGTGTACTGTATTGCATGGTGAATTTTAAAGATGTATGGCAGCTGTTCAAAAAGACCACAAAATCCTCTAATTCTTCTTTCTTGCCACTCCAAAGACAAAAGACGTCATCAATAAATCTAAGCCATAGTTTCACTTTGTTAAACCAGGGCGATCCATAGATAAAATATTCCTCAAAGTTTGTAACAAACAAGTTAGCCACAGAGGGTGCGATAGTTACACCCATCGCTACCCCTGTGACTTGTTTAAAAAGTCTGTTTTCAAACTGAAAGAAGTTGTTTTTCAATGCTAGAGATGCCAAATCAATAACAAAGGAAGTAGGTATCCAACAATCCTCTCTGCGATCTAAAACATTTTCCAAGATTTTTAATGCTTCCTCCTGAGGAATCACCGTATATAAACTGACCACATCTAAAGTCACCAGAAACCACTCATCTTCTGGACTGCTAATCTTTTCAAGATGTATTAAAAATCTGAAAAGAAGAAACATCTAAATGAGAGTGTAGCCTGGAACAAAATAGAAACAGGCCTAGGAGGGTTGGAGTTGGATTCTAAACCCCAAACAATTTCTGCAGCCCCGACTGCCCAAACTGACTGTCGCGTCGGCTATCCCGCTGAAGGCAGTAGTGAGATGTGAATATGTGGACTGATGACCACGCCGCAGCCTAGCAGATTTCTTCAATAATGACTGATCTTAGATGAGCCACCGACTCAGCCATGGCTCTAATAATATGAGCCGTGACATGGCCCTCTATAGTCAGTCCAGCTCGGACAAAAGCGAAGGAGATGCAATCTGCTAGCCAATTAGAAATGGTGCGGTTCCCGACAGCAACTCCCCTCTATTGGCATTAAGAGAAATAAACAACTGGGCGGACTGTCTGTGGGGGCTCGTCCGCTCCACTTAAAAGCCAGCGCTCTTTTGCAGTCCAAAGTGTGCAGCTTGCTTTGGCCAGGGCTTGTATGAGGAGGGGAAAAGAATGTTGGCAAGACAATTGACTGGATCAGATGGTACTCCGATACCACCATCGGTAAGAACTTTGGGTGCGGAGGACTACTCTGTTATGATGAAATTGAAGGAAGGCACTTGAACTACTAGAGCCTGAAGCTCACCGATCCGATGAGCTGAAGGAACAGCCACCAAGAAAACGACCTTCCAGGTCAAATACTTCAGATGGCAGGAATCCCGTGGCTCGAAAGGAGCTGTCATCAGCTGGATGAGAACGACATTGAGATCCCATGAACAGAAGCATAGGAGCCAACTTTTCAAAATCATTGGGGGTGATAAGCCCAACGGAAATAACGCCCCTGGACACATACAAGGAATTCTCTCAATATTGGGGGTGCGCAAACACCCACAGCACCCACAGAGTCGGCTCCAATGGACAAAAGTTAACATGTCATGAAGCGGACAACTAAAGGCTGTCCAGAGATAGGCTGACCGTCTATACAATGATGATAAGCACGTATTGCACTAAAATGAACAATTACTGAATTAGACTTGAGACCAGACTCAGACAGGTGTAGAGGGACTCAAGCAAGGTTTGTATAGGAGAAAAGCGAGGATCTAGGGCCTTGCTGGCACACCATATGGCAAATCTCTTCCATTAAAAAGAATAACACCTCTTCGTGGAATCCTTTCTGGAAGTAAGCAAGACACTCTCTGAAAGACCGAAAGAGACGAAATCCACACTTTCAACATCCAGGCCGTGAGAGCCAGGAATTGAAGATTGGGATGGAGAAGTGTCCCCTCGTTCTGTGTAATGAGAGCTGGAAAATATTCCAATCTCCAGGGTTCTTCGGAGAACAACTCCAGAAGAAGAGGGAATCATGTCTGACGCAGCTAGAAGGGAGCGATCAGAATCATGGCTCCATGATCTGGCTTGAGTATCAGCAAGTCTTTCCCACCAGAAGAATGGGAGGATACGCATACAGAAGGCCTGTCCCCCAATGAAGGAGAAAAGGCATCCGATGCTAAAGTGCCATGGGCCTGCAGGCTGAAACAGAACTGAGGAACTTTGTGATTGAACTAAGTGGCAAAAGATCCACTGAGGGGGTGCCTCACTCTCGGAAGATCTGTCGAGCTACAGTTATGCTCAACGACCACTCGTGCGGCTGCATTATCCTGCTCAGCCTGTCGGCCAGACTGTTGTTTACGCCAGCTAGATAAATTGCTTGGAGAAACATGCCATGTTGGCGAGCCCACAGCCACATATGCACGGCGTCCTGACACAGAGGGAGAGATCCAGTACCCCTTTGATGTCGAGATAGACATCGCAACCCAATAGTCTGTTTGAATTAGAAGAATTTGGTTGGATAGCCAATCACTGAAAACCGTTAGAACATTCCAGATCGCTCACAACTCCAGGAGATCAATCTGGAGACACTTTTCCTAAAGGGACCAAGGTCCTTGAGTATGGAGCCCATCTAGATGTGCTCCCCACCCCAGGAGGGATGGAACTGTCGTCAGCACGTTTTATAGCTGAGGAAGTTGGAATGGACGCCCCAGGACCAAATTGGAGTGAATTGACCACCACTGAAGGGAATTCCGAAAACTGGCAGACAGTTGGGTCACATCCTCTATATTCCCTGAAGCTTGATACCACTGGGACGCTAGGATCCACTGAGCGGATGTCATGTGTAAACGTGCCATGGGAGTTACATGAACTGTGGAAGCCATGTGCCTTAGAAGCAGTGCTTTTTTTGTGCCAGTACGCAACGGTATGGCGTACCGGCACCTTTTTTCACTGGTCCAGCGATTCTCCTCCCTCCCCTGCCCTCAGCTTGCCAGCGATTCTCCTCCTTTCCCTCTCCCATGTCAAACTTCCTTCCACTCACTGTCTCTAAAAAGTTGCAGCGGCGAACGTGGGCGGCGCTAGTAAAGGCATCAAGCTCCTCCGTCGTCCTTCGCTTCCCTGCCGTCTCAGCGTGCGTCCCGCCCCCCTCTGATGTCATTTCCTTTCAGTGAGGGCGGGCGGGACGCACGCTGAGACGGCAGGGAAGCGAAGGACAATGGAGGAGCTTGATGCCTTTACTAGCGCCGCCCACCAGTTCGCCGCTGCGACTTTGTTAGAGACAGTGAGTGGAAGGAAGTTTGACATGGGAGAGGGGAAGGAGGAGAATCGCTGGCAAGGGGAGGGAGGAGAATCGCTGGACATTGGAGAGGGGAGGGAGGAGAATCGCTGGCCATGGGAGAGGGGAGGGAGGAGAATCGTTGGCCATGGGAGAGGGGAGGGAGGAGAATCACTGGACATGGGTGGATGGCAGGGGGGACGGAGGAGTCGCTGGCCATGGGAGAGGGGATGGCAGGAGAGGGAGGAGAATCACTGGCCATGGGAGAGATGAGGGAGGAGAATCACTGGCTATGGGAGAGGGGAGGGCAGGGGAGAGAGGAGCTAGCCATGGGAGAGGGGAGGGAGGAGAATCGCTGGCCGTGGGAGAGGGGAGGGAGGAGAATCGCTGGACATGGGAGAGGGGAGGGAGGAGAATCACTGGACATGGGAGAGGGGAGGGCAGGGGAGGGAGGAGAATTGCTGGACATGGGTGGATGGCAGAGGGAACGGGGGGTCGCTGGACATGGGTGGATGGCAGGGGGACAGGAGGGTCGCTGGACATGGGTGGATGGAGGAGAGGGAAAGGAGAGAGAAGAAATGCTGGACATGGATGGAGGCGAGGGAAAAGGAAGAGAGGAGAAAAACTGCACATGGATGTAGAAAATAGGCAGAAGCTGGATCCACTGGACAGTCAAGTCTGCAGAGGACCTAGCTTTTTACTTACGGATGTAGGGCAAGAATGAAGAAGAAAGGTGGAAAGTAAAGAAATAAATGAAAAGGAAGCCCTAGAAAGGGAATTAAGAGAACAAATAGAGAGCAGCAGAATCAGAGACTAGGACCAATATGGATAGAAAAACAAAATCACCAGACAACAAAGGTAGAAAAAATCATTTTATTTTCATTTTAGTGTTTGGAATATGTCCAATTTGAGAATTTACATCTGTTGTCTTATTTTGCACTGGGTATACTGGAGCTGTAACAGCTTACAGAAATTATTTATAATGAAAACAAATCACGTTATTTTTTTCACCCATACTAGTTTATTTTCAATGATGTCTGTTTATATGCGCTATGGCTGGTATAAGGGGTGTGGCTATAATAGGGGTGGAGTCATATGTGGTGACTCTGCCCACAATGAGTACCGGCACCTTTTTTCTACAAAAAAAGCACTGCTTAGAAGTCTCAATATTTACTGAGCTGTAATCTGTTGAGACGGCCAATCATCGGGATAAGGGAACACATGCACTCCCAGTCTACGTAGAGACACTGCAACAACAGCCAGGCACTAGGAAAAATACTCTGGACGCAAACTGGGTATAAGCATCCTGTAAGTCCAGGGAGCATAGCCAATCGGTTTCCTGAATTATGGGAAGGGTGCCCAGGGAAAGCATCCTGAACCAAATATTTGTTCAGGCCCCTTATGTCTATGATGGGACGCACCTCCCCGTTTTCTCTCCCACAAGGAAGTACCTGGAATAGAATCCCAGCCCTTCTTGCCATTTTTATGGTGGCTATGCTGAATTGGAGTCAGTTAAAAACCTGCCCCTGGTTTTGCTGAGGAGCTGCAGGGGCCCGCTTAGGCGCACGCTGTTGACTAGAACAAGCGTGCTGTGGCAGAGCCTGAACCAGCTGTCGAGAAGCAGGAGTATACGTACGACCCCTTGAGGCGTAAGGAAAACTTCTCTTCCCATTAAAGAACTTCCGAGATGAGGAAGTGGATGCACACAATATCTGCAATTTTCTGCTGAGTCCTCTCCTCCAGGTTAGAGGTACGCAGCCATGAGAGTCTGCGCATCACTATACCCAGAGCAGAAATCTAGATGTCACATTGCAAGTGTCGAAAATGCCCCTGGACAGGAACCTGCGACACACCGTGTGCTGCCTGACCACCTGGTGAAAAGGTTTAGCCTGCTCCGGTGGGAGTGCTCGAAAAGATCTGGTAGGGTTCGATTTTGGATGCGATCATGCCAGCCTGGTACGCCGTTCTCCCAAAAGAGGCTAAGGATGTATGCTCTGGCCCCGGGGGCACCGAAGCAAGTTTCCAGAACTCCTATCTGTTCTGAGGGCAGAATTCACCACCGCCGAATCATGAGGTAACTGAGGCCTAATGAAACTGGGCTCCTCGTGGATCCGATACTGGGATTCAGTCTTCTTGTATCATGAAAAGGAACTGTGGTAGAAGACTTAGGTGGAGATGGATAGTCCAAGATCTCGAGCATCTGGGCCCTGGGCTGACTCACAATCTCCACAAGGAAAGGAATGGCCTCAGACAAAAAATGAAAAAGACAAAGTCTCCGGAGAGAAGAGCTGCTGGTAGGTGAGGAAGTCGAGACAGAAGATCTAGAGAATCCTCAGCAGAGAAAACTCCATGACCTTCATGTTCATCAGATGAGTATAAGTGAGAGTGGGATGTTTGACCACGGAAATTCAAATCCTGGAGACAAGAATCTTTAAAAACTTGTTTATTGATGAAAAGAGTCTTTTCATCAATAAACAAGTTTTTAAAGATTCTTGTCTCCAGGATTTGAATTTCCGTGGTCAAACATCCCACTCTCACTTATACTTGTGTTTTCCCGTGGGGAGTTCGAGTTCTCCGCTTGGCTGCGGATTCTTTTGTTCATCAGATGAGCCATCATCGGATTGAGCTAACAAGTTTTTAAAGATTCTTGTCTCCAGGATTTGAATTTCCGTGGTCAAACATCCCACTCTCACTTATACTTGTGTTTTCCCGTGGGGAGTTCGAGTTCTCCGTTTGGCTGCGGATTCTTTTGTTCATCAGATGAGCCATCATCGGATTGAGCTAACAACTCAGACAGAGCAGCTCAGATCCAAATCCGTCCGACATGGAGGCACGGTAACCTCGATGACGGGGTCGAGAAGTTAACTCCCCAGGCGACTCAAGTGAAGGAGAATCGACCCAGGAGGCTGCCGACACCAATACCGGAGGCAGTACCGGTGCAGGGGATGTGATCCCAGGCGAAAAGCTAGGTGCCGCAGGAGCCGCTAGCACCAATGGCACCCATGGTATCGAAGCCGAAGGCAGAATCTGCAAATGCTGGGGAATTGATACCAGACTGCCAGATGACCTGCGTGTCCATTAACAGAGATGAGACCGATGGTACTCATGGCACCCATGATACCTGGTACCGATGGGTACCGACGTCCGGTGCCAGGATACCTCCATAACAGAGGGAGCAAAGCTCTCGGCACCGATGGTACCGACGTCCGGTGCCAGGACACCTCCATAACAGAGGGTCCGGTGCCAGGATACCTCCATAACAGAGGGAGCAAAGCTCTCAGCACCGATGGCACCGATAGTACCGACGTCCGGGTTTGACATCGCCGGGTGTGTTTTTCTGCGATAATGGAAAAAACTATCAGCGATCTCAAACCTGGCGAAATCCAAGGCATTTGGCCATGGGAGGAGCCAGCATTTGTAGTGCACTGGTCCCCCTCACCTTCCAGGACACCAACCTGGCACCAACCCTTTAAAGAGGTTGTTCCAATTTTTGCTCTTTCGAGAAATCCCAATTTAAGAAATCATTTAGTCCCATCTTCTCTTCCAATGATCAGAGATAATTCAATTCACAAATTTGGTGGACACAGACCGTGCAATTCTTGCACAGTTTGTGCCCACTCTCTTCAGTTAGATTTATTCATACACCCCACCACAGGTAGAAAATATGAGTTGAGATTTGATAGTGATTGTAATTCTGAAAATGTTATTTATATGATTTTATGCCCTTGCAATATGATTTATATTGGCAAGACTAAAAGGAAATAAAAACTCGGATAACTGAACACCGCAGCTGTATCAGGAGGCAGATAAAATCAGCTCCACTAGTTGAACATTGGATTGATGCTGAACACAGCATTGATGATTTAAATTTTTTTGTGTTGCAGCTCATTAAACAAAACCCCCTTGGTGGAAATATTGATCAGAAACTATTAAGAGCAGAACAACGTGCTATATATCAAGCCGAATGTGTAGCTCCAAAAGGTCTTAATAAGGAAATTGAATATCTACGTTTTCTCTGAAAAATCTTTCCACTATTCTTTTCATTTATTTTTAGCTATTAGCCTGTATATATATATATTTTTTTTTTTGTATTATTCATATCCCTACATTACGACCAGTATCAATTTTTACTATCTTTACCAGATCATCAATTACTTTATAGTAGTATTTCTTAATTATGTGTATCCAAATATCTAAACGGAGTATATGACCAAATCTTTTATTAAATGATTAATGTAATTATATAATAATTCAGATATCTACACAAAAAATATATTTTGTTTGAGGGGGCAGTTATTTCTAAGGGACACTATTTACCCCTCTTTTTTCTTATTATTTTTATTTTTCATTATTTTATTTTTTATTATTACTATTTCCTCCTCTCATTTTCTCCATTATTATTTTTCATTAGCGAAGAGAGACCGTTTTTTTCAATTTATAAAGATATTCAATGGAATATAATTGGTCTCAGTTTGCCCGTTTACCTCATTTTGTTTTTATCACATTATGATCACTTAACTAACGTTCGTTTTCATGTTCTTTATTAAACTTCCTTATTGCACATTAGCTATTGATTTAATGTCTTTTCTTGAATGTTCTTATATAAGCAGTTAGTTCATGTTTTTTTGTCGGCCATTAGTTTTGGTATTCATACATAATTCTTATTTAATTGATTTTTTAAGTATTTCTTGATTAAATATCTGGTTACTACTTTATTATCTTAACTAATCGCTACCTCCGGAACATGTATTCACCATTTTGTCGAGCCTTTTAAAGTCGGATTAATTTTAGTCAATTAGTCTTCCTTATTTTTATGACTCTTGAGCATTCTATCTAATGGCTTCTTAAATAATTGTTTGACATAACGATCACTCAGCATTTTCATTAATTTCACTCACCAGCTTCCATAATAATTGTTTGATATAACTGTCACTTGCATTCCATTAGTCAGTATACCTGTCAATCTTTATTTTGAAATTTTACGTATCCTATCAATGGAATCCACGTTTCATTACAGCGCTATTTAGATTGGGTGAATTTTGGCGCCAACTTTTTCAATACTATTTCAAATTGAACTTGTTGGTACGAGGCTATACTTTTATTTCATTTTACTCAGGTAAGGTATTCTTCATTTTATTTTCATTTCTATTTTTGATTTCATCTAGCCCACCATGACTGCCTGATACAGCATCACTGATATATCTTTCAGTCTGTTTTTACTTTGATAATTTTACAATTATACGCTTAACATTTCCTTTACATTTCTGTTAGTACCCTTGACGCTTTTACCGTGAGGGATGTGTATATGTATATTTATTTATATCTCACACGTCAGTATTGGGTGAATTTTGGCGCCAACTTTTTCAAATTGAATCTGTTGATACTCTTTATTTTACTCAGGTAAGGCAATTTTTATTTTAATTTTATTAAGTCCACTATGACTGCCTGATACAGCATCACCGATATATCTTTTAGTTCGTTTCTATTTTGATAATTTGACAATTATAAGCGTAACATTTCCTTTACATTTCCGTTAGTATCCTTGGCGCTTCTACCGTTAGGGAAGTGTATATATATATTTATTTATATCTCACACATCAGTATATTTGAGATATATCATTACTATTGTTGACACGCAGTCCTTTTTTCTTTTCTCTTTTTTCTATTTTTCTCATCACTCCTTGCGGAGTGTGAGCGTTATCTTTCCTTTTTTTTGATCGCTAGGCCCTTAATATATGTCCGGATTGTATGGCTTTTTTGAGATCGTTATTTTGTGATATTATGATTATTAAAATTATTTATATACACTTTTTAGACTTAAATAGATATTTGGATATACATTTTTAAATTTAAATCTTTAATTTCATGATTTTGTATAGACGTTGGTTTTATATCTCATTCCCAATCATGCGTCGCCAACTTATGATTTATTTTTCTAATATTTGTTTTATCACTCATTTTTATGCTACCTCTTATTTTTGCTTGTAACGTTTATCACCATGCTGTTACTATGAAACAGATTTTTATATATAATCTAAATATATAGCTATATACTTTTTTATGCAACAATTATTTAAAAACTTTCTATGATATTGGTCGTTACACTTATTATCTTTTATTTTTATTTTCATCATTATTTCTGCATCTAGTAATTTTTCTTATTCTTTTTATTCATGCAAAAATTTCTTATAGAGACAACATTTTATGAGCTCCATTGTCTGTCAGTATATTCTGTGCAACTACTGATCGGTATGTTCAATTTTTATTTTTATATGTATGTGTTAAGAAATCATCTGTTGTAGATATTTTGTATTTGTATTTTTATTTTTATTTAGTATGCTATGGCTTTTTATTTAGTATGTCATTGCTTTTTACTTAGTACATCATATCCATTATCAGTTTTTATATTTAAAGAAATTTGTTCCACTATACATTATATTTAATTATCTATTGACTCATGGGATGATATTATAAGCCTGTGATATAGATATATTACTTTTTGAAATATGTTTCTATAATGCTAATCAAATTATATATTATTTATTTACCATTTGATCTCTATGATGCTTGTCTGATGATATAGTAATAGTATTTGTATTGATTTAGTTAATATATTAAATTCTAAGTCAGGGGATTTGATTCATATTAATAATGTTTTATATTAGGTATTTTTTATATTACGCGTTTTTACATTAAGTTTTTATATTTGGTGTTATATATTTGATTTGATTTTAATTATATATGTGTTATGTTATTTTATAGACCCCTGATGAAGGCTTTTTTAAAAGCCGAAACACGGACCGTGTAGGGTCCCTAATAAAGTTTTCCTGGAGCATCTCACCCCTTGTCTCGGATTGATCTCTTGAAGTTGTGTTTTTCCACTTTTTTCTTTTTTGTTTAGCCGCATTGAGCCTGCCATGAGTGGGAATAGGCAAATGTAACTAAAATAAAATAAATAAATACTAATAAAGAAGAGATTTAACTCCGAGGATCTGAAGAAACATGAAGCGCTAATGAACTCCGTGTCTCCTCAGACGCGGAAAAAGAAGAACTGAGGGGCGTGTCCGCACGGCGAGCGGGAAGATGTGTGCACGCATGCGCGGTGCAATCGCTCACGACGGAACGCTGTTGAAGAGATTTTTAGATTTTGCTTGAAAATCCTCCGGGGCCGACGTGACGTCACCCACTTGTGAGAATATCAGCCTGCTTGTCTTCAGAGAAACTCACTTGCAGTCTTTGCGGACCCAGTAATGTTCTGCAGCAGCCATCAGTGATATTATACAGATCCACCGAGGTGGTTTTAATGATTGACTGTCTTTATTACTTTAACCAGCGAATTCATACAGAGCGCCGCATCTTTATTACCAGGAAGATCAATTTATACAGACCGCCGTTGAATGGAATAACAATTATCTAACACAATCTGAATTTATAAGAATTTATTCAGAGCGACCTCAATATGGTTTCAAAGTTATCTAACACAATCTTTATTGGTGAGTTTATATACAATTCATGGCAACAAAGGAGAGGCTAAGAGGATCCATAAGGACAGTCGAAGTACAAAAGAATTAGATCAACAAACAAAATATATTCTAATCTTAAAAGCATTATTACGAAAGGAGCAGGTTATTTGATTTCGTTATGGCTAATTGGCCACAGCTATACTGGCCATATTGTCTGATTGGAAAGACAACACAGTCTTTTCTCTGACTGCTGAAGGAATATCGTGTGTCTCACTAGGAATTAGAGAGAAATTGCTGCAGGTAAGAGATTGAGTTTTCAGTGCCTGGAAAGATCTGGAGTTCATTAGATTTGTTTTGTCAGAACGCTGATAAATAAAGAGGATTGCATTTTATTCTTTGTTAAAAAGGTCTATGTATTGTATTTGTTACGCCTGGGTCTTTGTGTGTCTGTGTTTTTATGGGGAGGTTTAAACTATATTATATTGTACTTCTTTTTGACACCTCTGCTTGTAAAAAATAAAAGTTAAAAAAAGAGTGCTTTTATTATCAAAAGTGCCTAAGCCAGGACACCTCTGAGTCATCCCGAAACACTAATTATTGGCAATGGTGAAAATGGACAGGAATTAGTCATACAGGCTAACACTAGAAAAGGAAGCTAGAACTGCATTCACTTGTGTACATTCTGAGGGGCATAATCGAACGTTGCCGGCGAACTAGATCGCCGTCGATCTATTTTGGTGGCAGCGCAATAGCTGGCCGGAACCGTATTATTGAAAAAGATGGTCGGACATCTTTTTTTCGATAATACGGTGTGGCCCGGCGAAATGCCGTGGATTTCGCCGGGTTTGACATCGCCGGGTGTGTTTTTCTGCGATAATGGAAAAAAACTATCGGCGATCTCAAACCCGGTGAAATCCAAGGCATTTGGCCGTGGGAGGAGCCAGCATTTGTAGTGCACTGGTCCCCCTCACCTTCCAGGACACCAACCTGGCACCCTATGGGGCACTTAAAACATCTTTTATAAACAACCAAATTTGCTTCCAGGTGCTTAGCACCCTTCTCTTGTGTGCTGAATCCCCCAAATCCCCCCCCCAAACCCACTGCCCATAAGTGCACACCATTACCCTAGCCCTAAGGGCTGAAGGGGGGGGCACCTACATGTGGGTACAGTGGGTTTTGGGGGGTTTGGGAGGGCTCAACATTACCCACCACAAGTGGAACAGGTGGGGGGGGGATGGGCCTGGGTCTGCCTTTCTGCAGTCCACTGCAACCAACAACTGTTCCAGGGACCTGCATACTGCTGTCAGGGTGCTGGGTATGACATTTGAGGCTGGCATACAGGCTGGCAAAAAGGTTTTGTTTTCAATATTTTTAGTGTGGGAGGGGGTTGGCGACCACTGGAGGAGTATGGGGAGGTCATCCCCCATTCCCTCCGGTGGTCATCTGATCAGTTGGGGCACTTTTTTGAGGCTTGGTCATAAAAAAAAAGGACCAAGTAAACCCGGCGAAATACTGATTATTGCCGGGTTTTATTTTTCCATTATCGGCGAAAGCCGCCATCTGGTAGCCACGCCCACACCCGCCCATGTCCCGCCTTCACTTAGCCACCGACACGCCCCCTTGAACCTTCGCCGGTGAAGCGAAGGGAAAGCAGCGATGCTGTCAAAACGGAAGCTTTCGATTATACAGATTTCGCCGCTTTTGCGAAATCGCCGGCCATCTCCTGATTTATGGCTGGCGATCACTTTCGAAAATAAGCTGGTCTGTGTCTCTGTTGAGGACAGTCTCATAAATAAAGTTTTCAGTTGAAAATCTGGGCTGGAGAGATTAAGTTCTACTTTACCACTTATGCACCTAAATGCAATACCACTTGTATTTCTCTATCCGGAAATGGCGATCGCCATTACGGTATAATGTAAGCCACATTGAGCCTGCAAATTGGTGGGAAAATGTGGGATACAAATGCAACAAATCAAACGTATAAACGGCAAGTGACCGACTCACCTGCAAATGCGCAGTACAGACTTCCCTCTCTGTCCCACCCTCGCGTCTAGACATCATGACGTCAAAGGGTGGAACAGAGAGGGAAACGGAGTCGGACTGTCGGATGCTGCCGCTGCCACCTGTAAACGAACATCGTGCGAACCAACCTCTACCCTCCCCCCGCCACTCCCACCCCCCTCCGTATTGGGCCCCCTGCACTGACCTAACAGCGCCTCTCACCTCCGTGTGGATCTGCTGCTGCCTGTAGAGCTTTCACAGAGGTGAGAGGCGCTGTCAGGTCAGTGCAGGGGGCCCGGCACCATAGGCGCCCGGTATAAGAGGCTTGGGGAGGCTACGTCTCCCCAGCCCAACCGCTGCCCCCACCCCACGAGCTGCAGGCATCCCCATTGCCCCCACCCCGTGAGCTGCAGGCTTCTCCGCTCCTCAGTCGCCAATCATCTCCCGTCTGCCCTCAGCTGCCCGATAGCCCTCGTTTCCTTCCTGCCCTACCTTTAAATATTGTAATTTTCCTCGAGAGGGCGGCGCTGGCATTGCAAGCAGCAACAGACTCCAGCCTTCCCTCGCATGGCTCCGCCCTCTTCTGACGTATTTCCTGTTTCCACGAGGGCAGAACCATGAGAGAGAAGCTGGAGCCTGCTGCTGCTTGCAATGCCGGTGCTGCCCGCTCAAGGAAAATTACAATATTTTAAGGTAGGGCAAGGGCAGGAAGGAACGAGGGCTATCGGGCAGCTGAGGGCAGATGTGAGATGATTGACGACCTGGGGAGCAGGGAGTGGGGGGGGGGGGGGCTGGAAGAAGGCAGGAAATGGCTGTCAGAAGGGAGATGGTTGACATGGGCTGCTGGGGGGAAGGGGGAGGCTAGAAGGAGATGGTTAACATGAGTGGATGGAGGGGAGGGCAGGGGGAGAGGAGGGTTGCTGGACATGGTGGATGGAGGGGAGGGCAGGGGAGAGGAGGGTTGCTGGACATGGAAGGATGGAGGGGAGGGCAGGGGAGAGGAGTGTTGCTGGACATGGGTGGATGGATGGGAGAGGAGGGTTGCTGGACATGGGAGGATGGAGGGGAGAGCAGGGTTGCTGGAAATGGGAGGATGGGGAGGGCAGGGGAAAGGAGAGTTGCTGGACATGGGTGGATGGAGGGGAGAGGAGGGTTGCTGGACATGGATGGAGGGAAGGAAAGAGTGAGGAAGGAGATGAGATGAGGGAAAAGGAAGAGAGAAAAACTGCACATGGAGGAAGAAAATAGGCAGAAGCTGGATCCACTGGACAGTCAAGTCTGTGGAGGACCCAGCTTTTACTTACGGATATAGGGCAAGAAATGAAGAAGAAAGGCGGAAAGTAAAGAAATAAATGGAAAGGAAGCCCTGGGAACGGAGTTAAGAGGACAGATAACAGCAGAATCGGATACTGGGCCAGCATGATCAGAAAAACAAAGTCACCAGACGACAAAGGTAGAAAAGATCATTTAATTTCATTATAGTGTTTGGAATATGTCCACTTTGAGAATTAGGTGCTCAACATTAAAAGTTTATATTTATTTACTTATTTATGGCATTTTATTCCACATTAAACATGAATTAGGGTGTTTTGTGTCTCTACATGAGAACTGTGATATTATGATCCCTTGTTTCATATTGTTGATGGTCTGCATTTTCCGTATGGGTGGTATATTGGTGTATTAGGTTCTGCCCAGTGTAATATTTATGGTACAGTAAGGTCCTGAGTGTGTTTTTGCACAAATTTGTGCATAGTGTTTTGCAGTTGAGCAACTGTGGCTAGTATATGCTTTGAGCAACCACTTTATTCTTTGACATATGATACATATCTAATATCTAAATTTAATAAAAGGTATTAATTGTGACTTATTTTTATTTATTTTTTCTGTGTGTTATCAGACAATTATGGATTTAAGTTCCACCCCAACCCCGCCCCCTTTAGCCTCCCCAAACAATTGGGCCACCGATCGCCTATGCCCGGCACGGAGGGGGGAGGGAGTGGCAGCGAGGAGGGTAGCTGGACATGGGGGGGAGGGCATGGTTGCTGGACATGGGGTGAGAGCAGGGCAGAGAGGAGGGTTGCTAGACATGGGAGGAGGGGGGAGGCCAAGGGAAAGAGAAGGGTTGCTGGATATGGGGGGGGGGGGGGAGGCCAGGGGAGAGAGGAGGGCTGCAATACTCACCTGTTTTTACGGGCTTAACGGCTAGTTAGTAAATAAATAAGTTCAATGAAGAGAATGTTCAGCCCATGGAGTTTACCCTGTTAACTATTAAATTACTTGATCAATTTCCTTTGAAAACTGACCTAATGCTGCCTCCACCCTGTCTACATTCTTTCAGAAGCATAAAAAAACCCCAAATATTTTATTTTGCTTTTTCCATTTGTGAACCTTTCTTCATATGTAAAACTGTATGCATATGTATGTTGGACACATTGCTGTTACATATCACTCAGGCAGTCCATCCTTGGAATCTGTAGTTTGTATCAGAGGCAATAGAGAGTGAACATGACTTACCCAGCTTCCCTGGTTAAGTACATAAGTATTGCCACACTGGGACAGACCAAAGGTCCATCAAGCCCAGCATCCTGTTTCCAACAGTGGCCAATCCAGGTCACAAATACCTGGCAAGATCCCCAAAACGTTCAATGTATTTTATGCTGCTTATCCCAGAAATAAGTTGTGGATTTTCCCCAAGTCCATTTTAATAATGGTCTATGGACTTTTCCTTTAGGAAGCTGTTCAAACATTTTTTAAACCCCGCTAAGCTAACCACCTTTACCCACATTCTCTGGCAACAAATTCCAGGAGGGAGACTTTTTGGCCAGTTCTCTTTTTGAACTTGCATCTCAATTCTTTGTTTTGTTTGTAGTACCTAATACCACCACTGAACTCAGCACTTCAGATCCCATAATGCACCAGGATAGAGATGTCAGAAATCCAGGACTGGCTCAAAATGTCCCTCCTGGAACTGGGTAACTTGGCAGTTCTCCAGCTCTAACCATTAAGCCTGTGTATTGGACATGCGCAGGTTCATTTTTCAGCACATCTGCAAAAAGGCCTTTTTGGTCAAAAATGGACCCGGGCGGTAATCGTTAGTGTGCATCCAATGCCGATTAAACACCCAGTTAGCGCCGTGCAATGGAAATTTCTGGCGCACATAAAAAATGAAATTACTACCATGGCCACGCGGTAGCACCTCTGTTTATAAAAATAAAAAGTTTAAACTAAAAAGAAGTCCTTTGATTATCAAACATACCCAAGGTGGCATGTTTTGCCTACTTCAGAGCTGTATCAGGGGTCAACTGTAATACAGTATGAATATATTAGAAGCATAATAAAACCAATTTATATAAATAAAAGACTCATAAACACATGCAATCCAGAATTCTAAAATTATAATAATGTGAAAGCAAACCAATTCCAGCATGCAAAGTGTATGGGAACAGGTGTTGATATGAGCACAAACATGCATTCTAGGATGTCTGTTTAAATCAAATCTGATACAATAAAAATTAGGAAATATTGGGGATCTTTTACTAAGCTGGGCATCTCTCTCTACATGGGTGTCGCTAACATTTAGCGCATCCTAATCAGCAGGCACTAAGGGGTATGTTTACTAAGGCGCATTAGCGTTTTAACGCACCTATAATTAAAGTGTTTGTGTGGGGGGGAGGGGTGCTGTTAGACAGCAGAGTTAATTTGGAGGTTATGTATGGGTGCTTGGAGGATCATGGTAATTGGGGTTCTATGGCTCCGGGGGGGGGGGGCACTATTAGATTTTCTGCTCCAATGCAGAGAGAGCTAACCCTTCTATAACACCTCAGAGTTAGCAGTAATGTCTCACTTTGTGCTCAGGTCATGTACCATTAAAACCTCTCTACATCAGGGCAGAATAGCTAACAGCCTACTTACAATTTATTTTAACATGTTAGGGCAGACGCTTACTGCAGAAGCTAACTCCCATGCTAAACTGGTTTTTCTCCTGCTAATGTACTTGCATTCCTTCCCTTAAGCTCATGCTGGTAGCTTTGGGTGTGTCCTTCAACCAGGAAAGAGAGACACCCTCACTCTCACAGTTAATAACCAGAAAGGCAGTAGAAAATCCCCAAGAACCAGAGCAAGAGATTAAGACAATAAAAATGTATTCAGCCGGAGTTTGTTTGTTCTTATAAAGGTCAGGAACAGAGAGCCCCAAATAACTTAGGACCCCCTGATTTATATAGCAAAAAGTCCTTACTTCTACGGAGACAGAGACGGGAAGGTGGTAGAACTAGAGAACATGAATTGAGGTTGAAGGGGGACAGACTCAAGAAAAATGTCAGGAAGTATTTTTTCATGGAGAGGGTGGTGGATATGTGGAATGCCCTCCCGCGGGAGGTGGTGGAGATGAAAACGGCAACGGAATCCTACTATATAAATGAAGAGTGACCGATGTGCCATGCATGTGCAGAACAGCACAGCTGTTCTGTGAATGCGCGGCACGTCACAGGTCTCTCCCGACGTTACAGGCAGGACCAGCGGCACATACAGGCAGGACCAGCGGCACGTCACAGGTCTCTCTCTCTCTCTCTTCCACCTTTCATCCTTCCCGACACTGTCTACTCCTCTCTTCTCGCACCTGAAACCCGTGAAATCCTTCCGCTCCACTGCTTCCCCTCATTCGCATCTCTTTGATTGGCCACAGCGCTCGCCTGCTGCTGAAACACAAACACAGCTCCTAGCAACGGCGGAACGCAGGCAGTCAGAATTCCCGGGCATGTGGGAACTCCCTCGGCGGCTGGGCGGGGGTTATCGCCACATCTGGCCAATACCACCACAAATTACGTACGGGAGCATCCAGCGGTCCCGCCGATTTTTATGTATTTCCAGATGGTAGCTGCCAGCTAGGAGTGCTCTATTTGGTATTGGAGGAAGTAGGGAAGCAGCTACCTGAAGCTTACTGTTCCGGGGAGCACGAGAGTCAGTGATAGATGGCTTTCTCACCTCCAAACTAAACTTATTCTCTATTCTACCTCTGAACCAAATTTCTTGAGCCTGTATAAGTTCCTTCAAGAGAAGAGGATCAATGAAAACAATCATATATTTCCTGGGACAATTCCAGCAAAGAATCTCTGTAATCCTTGCCCAGCATCATCTCTCACTCCCATTCAACAACAGCCTTCCCTCTCTGCTCCCTATATTCTTTGCCTATCAATGGACTCCCCCTCCATCACCCCTGTCCTATAAAAGCCCCCTTCTCTCCCCTACCTTTTGCCCAATAAAGCCCCCTTCTCTATACCCAGCCCTTGGCTGATCCAATACATCATACTCTACTATGGGATTTGCTCTTTAGGCTGTAGTTTTGGTAACAATGGAAAAAAGAGGGGGAAAAAAACATTCAAGGGCAGGAGTTTAGAGCGACTGACCCTCCACTGTCACAGGGACTCCTACCATCTCTCTCTCTCTCACACACACACACCACTAGAACAATAAGGGGCATGGGAAATCACATAAGTCAAACAATAACAAGGTTCAAATTCTGACATTACGTTCATCAACTTTTAAATTACAACAAAATATTAGAACAATGTGCTGCCTCAAACAACTGGCTATAAAGAGCAACTGACCCTCCTCTGTCACAGGAACTCCTACCAGCTCTCTCTCACACTCTCTCTCTTTCAGACAGATGCACACACACACACACTTTCTCTCTCACACACAACTCACAAACGAGCCATGCTTTGCTGCCTCAAACAACTGGCTATAAGGAGCGACTGACCCTCCACTTTCACAGGGACTCCTACCAGCTCTCTCTCTCTCTCTCACACACACACACACACACACACACACCACTAGAACAATAAGGGGCATGGGAAATCACATAAGTCAAACAATAACAAGGTTCAAATTCTGACATTACGTTCATCAACTTTTAAATTACAACAAAATATTAGAACAATGTGCTGTCTCGAACAACTGGCTATAAAGAGCAACTGACCCTCCTCTGTCACAGGAACTCCTACCAGCTCTCTCTCTCTCTCTGAACTCACTCTCACACTCTCTCTCTCTTTCAGACAGATGCACACACACACACACTTTCTCTCTCACACATACACACACACAACTCACAAACGAGCCATGCTTTGCTGCCTCAAACAACTGGCTATAAGGAGCGACTGACCCTCCACTTTCACAGGGACTCCTAGCAGCTCTCTTGCTCTCTGTCTCACCACACACACTATCTTTCTCTCTCTCTCTCTTAACAACTGGCTATAAGGAGTGACTGACCCTCCACTTTCACAGGGACTCCTAACAGTTCTCTCTCTCTCTCTCTCACACACACACACTATCTCTCTCTCTCTCTCTTAACAACTGGCTATAAAGAGCAACTGACCCTCCTCTGTCACAGGAACTCCTACCAGCTCTCTCTCTCTCTCTCTGAACTCACTCTCACACTCTCTCTCTCTTTCAGACAGATGCACACACACACACAACTCACAAACGAGCCATGCTTTGCTGCCTCAAACAACTGGCTATAAGGAGCGACTGACCCTCCACTTTCACAGGGACTCCTAGCAGCTCTCTTGCTCTCTGTCACACACACACTATCTTTCTCTCTCTCTCTTAACAACTGGCTATAAGGAGTGACTGACCCTCCACTTTCACAGGGACTCCTAACAGTTCTCCTCTCTCTCTCTCTCTCTCTCTCTCTCTCTCTCCACACACACACAACTCACAAACGAGCCCTGCTTTGCTGCCTCAAACAACTGGCTAAGGAGCGACTGACCCTCCACTTCACAGGGACTCCTAGTAGCTCTCTCTCTCTCTCTCTCACACACACACACACACACTCTCTCTCTCTCTCTCTCTCTCTCTTAAAAACTGGCTATAAGGAGTGAATGACCCTCCACTTTCACAGGGACTCCTAGCCTCTTTCTCTCTCTCATACACCACACACACACACACACCACACACCACACACACACACATTCTCTCTCTCACTCTCCTCTCTCTCTCTCT